>NW_010173942.1:49903-101736 GCF_000695765.1 Mesitornis unicolor
TATAAGATTTTTATTTCAATATATTTGTATGTGTCTGAGTATACACACACAGACACACACACACACACATATATATATATATATATATGTTTGTAGGTATCTATGTGTTTGTGTATATATATAAATACTCCATTTAAAATTGCAAATGAGATGTAGATATTTATCTGGCCTGGAAAATAGGCTTGTTCAAATGAAAGCAAATATGTGCATTGCCAGCTTCTTTGGTGGCAGACTTTCCATTTCTTTGTAAAATTGAACATTCCCTATAAGCTGTTTCGTTGCACAGATGTATGTCTATTTCACAGGTTCACTTCATAAAAAATGATTGAAATATTTTTATACAAATGCAAATCCATGCATATGCAATTTCTGTATAATGTATGTCAGGGCTGAAGTTTACAGCCTGTTGTTACAATCTCACAAAGATTGCAGTGTGCAACTATTATTTTAACGGAAAGGTGAAAGTAAAAGGGCAGGTGAGTGCTTTAACTATAGATACACAAAAGCTGGCAATAAAAAACTAATGATGTAGTGATGTAGGTTCAGCATCCTATGTAAATATGTAGCTTGCCAAAAGTCCATCCTTAGCCCTGTGTGGATTCTGTGCTTATAAACTTTATTTGTTAACAAAACACGCATTCCTCATTGTCTGCTTTTTTTTTTTTGTCCTTTAAGGTGGATAATGGAAAATGCAATTTATTGCTCTTTAAATATAATTTGAAGTTTGCTGTAGTAACTGCTAAAACAGTAGACTCTCTTACTTGTGCGACAGTTTTACAGCAAGGTAGATGAGTCTTTTTTTTATTTGTACTGGAGAAAGAAAGAACTGATTCATGAGGCTTTTATGTGTTGCTCTATTGAGATACCTCCAGTACCTTCGAAAAACTGAATATGGCATCAGCCACAGTCAGTGCACACAAACAGCATTGCTCTTAGAGCATCCCAAGTTTTAGGAAAGATGAGTTCTTTAACGTCTTGTGTATGTCTCACCATTAAGGTGCACTCAGCCAAAGCTCTACGCCCAAAGGAATCCAGTGCCTTGGGGCTCAGATTTTTATGGAGCAAGCGGATGGCCATAAGCAGAAATGTTCTTGGTGTATCTGGGTGTAGGCTGAGAAAATGGATTTTTCGTAGTTTATCTTTGTAGGACACTGTGGGAGCTACAGACAAAAGAAGCTATTATTGCTTAGTAAGAGCTAAGATCACAGTGTCGTGTTTTCACTGCAACAGTTAATGACGTCTCAGGCTCCAAAATTCAGAACAGGCAAAATCCAGAACAGGGAGCAGAATTCTTTCTACCTCTTTTAGTGCTGCTGATGGAGCAGAGAACAAAGAACCACACACACCACTTTTGTCTGTGAAAGTGTTTTTCTGTTCACCTGTTAGTTTTTTGTTCTCAACTGACCTCTTTCTGCCTAGTAAATCTGTGTATAATTGCAAATGATAGGCAACATAAGATGGTGAGCTAAGATCAGTTTTATTCTGAAGGTTCACTGTCATTCTGGTTTTTTAATTGATTAAAGGGTAGACTTAAATTTCTAAATAATTCCACAAAATCAGGACTGAATATTCCTAACGGATAACCTGATTGCTCCAGTTCATTTGAGAGCCTGGTCTTGTTCTCCTTACTCACATTAGCAACACGATTTAAATAACAGACATTCTTTTAAGTAGGGTAAGCAGTGTTGTTTTAGCTAAGACTGGACATGTCACTGCTGTTTTTTACACAATAGAGCTTCAAGAGGAAGCCTTTATAAGGACACATTTACAATTGCATTTGCCCACCAGTGTTGTCAGGTCATGACGGAGAATACACTAACACTTGTTCAGTCTTTCCTCGGACATCATTGCTTTTAATGTCTGAGTAAAGAATGAGCAAAACTTGAGTAAAAGTCTCAGATGCTTTATTGAAAGATGTGTATTTGTTAGGTGAAAATTAAATTACTGTGTGTCTGAAGCCATTTTTACAGCAAAGTCTTACTGCCAATAGGGAATGGATTGTTTTAAATGTATTATTTTAATGTTTTATTGTATAACATTTTAGTCTGAGAAACAAAACTATTTAATGGGAAAAGTCTCATGCATGCAATTGCTAATCAAATCTCTCTTCAACAGCAAAGCATTTTTCAAATCCAGTGAAATTTTCTAATCGACTGCCTAGTGCTAGCGCCCACACACAGAGCCCTTGCCATGCCAAGTCTTATAGCTACGGTCAATGTAGTGAAGACACCCACATAGCAGCAGCTGCTGCTATCCTGAACCTTTCCACCCGCTGCAGGGAAGCAGCAGAGATCCTCTCCAACAAACCACAGAGTCTGTCTGCCAAGGTAGGGTAGTCCAAGAACCTGGAGGGTGTGCTAGCTACTGAACTGTGCAAATAAACTGTCTTTCATGTTAGTGACTGCATTAAATCCCCAAAAAGGAGACTTCTGTTTGCATGCTCTTTTGAAGAGAGACAGAGAAAAAATCAGTAATGCAGTGACCAGTTCTGATAAAAATAAATAAATAGCAGGAATTATGTTGTTACTCTTTTCATAACTGAGCCCTAAATGCAAGTGGGTAAATTTGTGGGAGGAAAAAAGAAATCCAGCAACAATCTGTGGTGGATAATAAGTTAGATCTGTTTAAAGAGGGAATTTTCTTCCCTCTGAAACCTGCCATAAGCAATCATTTTGGAAACTGATTAAAATAAATAAATAAATATCGTGTGATTAATTAAGGTGACGTTTTGCTAGCAATGGAACAGAACTACACCTGTTGAGCCTGTTGGGTTTGAAGCTCCTGACAGTTTGACAAGATGTAGGGAGGGAAATAAGAATTTACTTTGGTAAAAATCTCAATTCTGCTGGCAAGAGAGGAGAATCAGGCCCACAGCATTTGGAGATAGATAAATTGGGCAAGTCTGTCATAATGGAAATCTGCCTGATGTTGTAGATGTTTGTGTGGCTTTCATGTTTTGGTTTCTGCTCTGCATTTCCTCATAGATCTTTATGATTTACAAGTGGTACTGTGTGAGCTTTGAGTCATTTCTGTGCCATTACATAGTATTATATCACTGATGAAAATAGACAAGATTTTCTTCTGATGACCGTGGTTGTGGGAGCACTGTTGTTTATTATTTGTATTAAAGTCACACATGTTCTACTGCAATGAAACTTCTGAAAGATCGGTGTAGATGAGAAGGTGCCATTACAAGAACTTGAGAATATATCATGGGGAGTAGAAAGAGGTGTATTTATCCAGACACAAAGTAGCAGGTGTGTTTCTGCTGTGGGACTCTGAGTCATGATGTATGCTCCAAAAGACAGATGACCCATTTCTCTGCAAGTCAGTGTTGCTGTACATTGTCTGTTGTAGCACCAGGCTCAGTCTGGATAGAGGTGGCTTCCACAGTTGTTGGTCTACAAATTAGTTGGGCCTCAATTCACCATCATTAAGAGGTTAGCTATTATTCTTTGGGTGGAACCGTTTCACCAGCACCACAACACCTTGTTCAGTATTCTAAGCCTTGCACCTTTGCAGAGTGGTATCCCTTACTTTACTTCCTTTAATTTCTACTTGTGAAGTCTTGGATCTTGAAACTCATGTTGAGAGATACCACAGGGTAGAACTTTTAGTGTCTGTCCACATGCATCCCTCGTAAGTCAGACATTATCTGCCCCAAATATTGCTCACAGAACCTTTCCCAGTTGACAGATCCATTCCTGATGTCTGCTGCAAAAAAGCTCCTTCCACCACTCTTCAATAGAGACTTCTTCTAGCAGGGGAATGGAAACTGATGCCAATGGCTTGAATAAATTGCTGCCGCAGCCTTTGGCTGACCTCAACAATAGACCTTTCTTGCCAGACAAGAGCAGTAAAGGGACCAGGCATAACCCAAAGATTTTCTCTTCTGTACCTGCTTCACAGTTGCCAAATTGTGGGGAAGGTCTGAATAGAAGTGAACATAATAGTAACGATATGGAGGGACACTTGGGGCACATAACTTACTCCATTTTCACAGCCAGGAATCCAGCCTAAAAGAAAATCACCTGCTTACCTTGCTATCTGCCTGTCTTCACTTTTGCCAGACTTTCTGCAGGGCATACTGCTACAAAACATCTGACAGAAGAATCAGAATTAGTTTCTGGCCAGAACATAGGCAAGTAAGCCCCAAACAGATTTGGTGGCCAAAGCCACACAAAACCAATTTTTATTTGGTTTTGTCTTTTTATTGCTTTTATCATACGGCATTCAAACAACAAATTTTGGAAATAATTCACCAGACTCTATTCAATGAAGATGCTTTCTTATTTTAAAATATGAAACAAAAAATAAGGCTATTTTTAAAGAGACTACTATTTATCAAAGTTTCTGAATTATTTTGTGGCTGGCATTGGTCACAAAGGTAAATGTTTAACTGCTAGAATATTCTACAAATTTTTAGGTTATAAAAATCATCTCTTGAGACTTTATCAGTGTTTGGACTCAAATAATGCAGCATTAACCAATCACACCCATTCACCAGGTTTGAAAATACCTCTGTGGGTTGACTCTGTTCAGAGCCCCATACTATCAGACCTCTCAGCCCTGCCCCTTGCCACATTCCTTTGTTCCTTTGCCAAAGAAATTCTGATTAACATCATCCAAAATTTAGCAGATCAAAGCTCCTGACTTGTAAAGATGTTTGCTCTTATATGAGCATCAGGCAGCCTCCCAGCAGTCCAAGACATGATGCTTTGCAGATGGGAGGCAGAGTGGTGGTAGAGCAAGGACATGTGGGACTGCAGAGTATTTGCTGGACTTCCTGTAAATCCTCTGCAAGTTACACAATTGACAGAGCTGTGAAAATACTGTGTTTCTAAGTTTTGAAAGCAACTGTCTTTTTCTTGCATTCACCCGAGGCAGCCATATGCCACCTTGCTTAAACAGGTGGGGAAAACACTAAAACATTTTCTAGCAAAAGAGTATTTCTGAAGTAGTATTGTTTTTTCTTTCTGCCTTCCACCTTTTATTTCTTGACTTCCAGTGCTGTCCATTTCTTAGTAAGAGTTGGATGTTTTACCTTGAATGTTCACCACTTTTCTGTAAATACAGAATCACAAAATCACAGAATATTAGGAGTTGGAAGACACCTCGAAAGATCATCCAGTTCAACCCCCCTGTCAGAGCAGGATCACCTAGGCTAGGTTGCACAGGAATGCATCCAGGCGGGTTTTGAATGTCTCCAGAGAAGGAGACTCCACAACCTCTCTGGGCAGTCTGTTCCAGTGCTCTGTAACCCTCACAGTAAAGAAGTTTTTCCTTATGTTCACATGGAACCTCCTATCCTCCAGGTTGTACCTATTGCCCTTGTCCTAATACAGATAACACTTAAATGAAAAAGTAACTTTTTTTTACAGCACAGTTCCAAATTTCATTAATTTATTAGTTTTTCCAATATATATCTCACATTCTCTACATATCAGCTCAAAAGAAGAATCCAAGCCCAAAAAGGAAAGAGAACGGTAGCAAGGGTAGAGAAATTAGATTACACATTAACGGTACCATTGGTAAGCAAAACCTCCAAAGAGATCTAATGTACAATGGTGATCTGCCAAATATTTCAAGATTAAATTATGAATTTATAAATTAAGCAATTTAAAGAATAAATTTATTTTAGAATGAACAGTAAAATGGATCCTCAGCTTTCGCTGTGAATTATCTATCAGTTGTATACAAAATACTAAGATTATCAGATAGCTTAATGATACTGTGTTCAAAAATAATTAATATCACATTAATGTTATATTAATGCTACATTGTATGAGTCATTCGACTTCTACCTGGGACTGTTACCCTGAATAAAGTCCTGATCAGCCTATTCTTATTCAGTCGGTACCCCAAATCACTCTCCTGGCTGCATTTGATTTGCAGTTTATGTAGCTTCATTCAACTCCCATTGAAGTCAACAGGAGGACTCCCCAAGAAGGCTTAACCTGCAGTTAAGCATAGTGCAATCCACATCGTGATAACATCCAGGGATCTTCCCTGTTCACAGCTCTCTCCGCATTCACATCTCACAGAGGTAGCTGCAAGCAATGCAGTTTATCTGTATCCTCATCACTACTGCTTGCCAAACATTTTGTTGACTGTTTTGGTGTTTTTCCCACCTGTTTAGACAAAACGGCATATGCACACTGTGCCTTGAAAGAAAACAAAAAAATGACACTTGCTAAAAATGTTTGAAGTTCAAACTCTGTTTTTGAACAAAATTATGTCATCTCTCCATTCTTGGATATTTGTTGATGGTGATAATTACATAAATTATTTCAACAAAGTAGTTAGTACTCAGTACATTTTTCAGACAGTCCTTTACTCCAAATACCTTAAAGCCTAAATACAAGATCAAAAATCAGCCAAGAATATCACTAGGTACCATTCTATTATACTGCTGTGCACATTGGTCCTTGAGTACATTCTTGGCTAGCTTTTTTTCAATTAGTGAATTGCCCTGGGCTATAAATTGTGACTTAATTTTTGTCTCAGATGTTGCTGGGCTGTTAGAAATTTTCTTATTTTTACCCAGATTAGTAATTTAATTTGCTGCAGAAGAACTCAATTGCTTAAATTTTAGTCTGAAGAATTGAGGACCAGGTGCATGTATTTTTATTGACTGGGAATAGAAAAGACTGTACTTTTTGGATGGAGTTGCATTAAGAATAGTATTCATACACATGGCAAAATATTAGTTTGTGTTATTCCCAGTATCAGAACTGAAGACCTCTTTTGAGCTTTCCAAACTAAACCAAACTGCTTGTGGGAATGCATAATCATTGAAAACGTTGTTTCTTTGGACTTTGTACTAAGTTGTATGGCTGATGCCAACCAAAGAACACATAAAATCCCTTATATGTAATGATAGAATCTCCCTAAGGTCACAGGTTTGAAATAAGATTCATGCAGACACAATAATTCACTCTTCCTGATCCAGCTATGAGATAAAGCTTAACTTGTAATCATTACTGGAGACACACTGCAGAGTATTAAATGCTGTTAGTGATCATACGGACCTAAAGCATATGAAAAAATACAGGAGTAATTTATCACAAAAAACAACATCCTTTATTTTCAAAGCTGATGTTCAGTTCTAAAGACAAGACTTACTAATGTACTAGAAAATATTCTGTAATATTTATGTCATAAAATAAATGAGGCTAAAAAAGCTTGACTTTAAAGTACAAATCACTTGAAGAGGGTAGAGACCATTTTTTTGTTTATGTATTTACATTAGTCTTAATTTTAGATAGATATTCATAGTAGAGTACTACTTGTACCTTATCTTTTCACTGAATAGACCCTGGAATAAAGAAAACATGCTTCAGTCATTTTTCTCTCTTTTTTAATTCTGGAATTCTTTTTTCCAGCTGCTTGTAAAACCTGTGGGAGTGATTACACTGCCACTGATGTGGGAGTAGATAAGGAGTAACCTGAATTTAATTACCATGTATATCCTCTCACCCTCATTGATTTTTCTTCATTGCTTCAGTGGATTTTTTCCTGGTTTACAGCAGTGTAAATGTAAATGTTAATGTAAATAAGAACAAAATCAATCTCAAAAGATTTACACAGCTGCAAACTAATGTAAGTCAGGAAATCATAAGATACATTTACATCTTTATTTGGCTTGCATTTTTAAGGAAAAATCAGAACCGTTCACATTGTTTTGGTAGCTATAGTTTAAATGTGCCATGATAAATGGATAAATATAGACCTGTTCACACATGCACTAGAGTTGACAGTAATAAGATCTTGCCTTCACTGAGAACACAGCCTTTACAAGTCTGAGCTAAGCATAGTAAGTGCCATTTTCCGTCAGCATGTCATAGCATTGCTCTAGCACTTTTTGCCATTTGCCATTTTTGTCTTTTTAGTTCCATTTTAAAAATAACGTAAAAATAAAAGTGGTAAAACAAGCAAAGGAGACATATTGAGGGTGGGATGAGAGTAGAAATGAAAACTGGAGCAGTATCTCTAACTATCCTCTCTTTGTGCTCTGCCATTTGGAGTTTGCTATGAAGGGAGCAAAGTTATAGCTCTTTTATACCATTTTGAATAAAAAGCCATGCTGTAAACGTGTGATCTGTCCTGCAATGAGCAAAAGAGGATATTTTTTCCATGACTGTATTTAATTGTTTTGTGCATCTGTGAGCTCACTTAAACCCCATCTGTACACTACTTCACAAACACAAAACTCAGCCTTCCCTGAGCAGAATTAGGTGTGTTGAACAACCCAACTTGTACATGAATTTCAGGAAAGTGCTGAGGAGGATTTAAATATCCACGTTAGTAGATGTTCTGCTTAGCAGCCAGAGTTCCTTGTTGTGGCTAATGATACCTGTTTCTCAAAGACAGCATGTTTCCTGATATTCTTCTAAGCACAGTTTTATCAAGGAGGGGAGCTTGATTGATTTTGGTCCTTTTTGTTGTCTCTGTTGCCTTCTGAGTAGTTGATATTTTGTTAGTGACAGAGAATCTGCACTATTTATGGGTTTTGCACTATAAAACTACTGCAGCCCAGTCACATGGCTTCTTTTCCTAAGCCATCTGTCACAGAGGTCTGGAATTTTATGTGAATGTTGGTTGTGCAGACTTAACCCAAGTTTTTTTATTATGAAAAATGTCAGCAACTACAATATTTAGCATTTTACTTTACATTGGTCATTAAACTTGATTACTGTAGCTCTGTTTCATTGCTATAGTTACATAACAACTCTGAAGCCAAAAAACACTGGGGCGATCATGGCAGAGCTATATTGTCAGATCCTGGAGTGCACACTTGGCACTGATATAGTTAATATCTTGGATTTTTGTAACTAAGGTTTATTAATGCTGGTATAAAAATGTATTTGATATTATACAGATGGCATAAGATGTTGTGGTTACTAAGTTATTATCCAGGATAAGCTGCACTGTCAAATTCAGGGCTTAAAACTATCACAGGAGATTATTTACTAAAAAGGGGGAGAAAGATATAACCAAAGCGTCTTAGTATGAACATATTAGAAGTGTATTTACTTCCCATAAATATAATAAAACATCTCTTTCTGTAAGCTGTATGATTGAAAATGTGAACTTTGCTATGCAGGAGAAGCAAATATAAGAGGTGCTTGAGTTTCTGAACCGGGGGCAAGCAGATGGCTTGGTAGTGCTTCATTCTAGGTGGGCATCTGTCTTAGGCCCATGGATACAAAATGGAGTCAGGATGCCTGGGTGAGGAGAGGCTACCGGGCTCTAAATTTTTATCTTGTACCAACATTTTCCATCTGATTAAAAAGACTTAATCAGGTGCATTTTACCTTTAAATGAGTCACCACTGGCAAAGGCACAAGACAAGGGCTGCATGAAGGAAGCTTGTGCCTTCAAGTCCCATCAAGGTGGCCATGTCAAACTTTCAGCAGAGGCGGAGAAATCCCTGTTTCACCACAACTGTTTTTGACATTCTTAACTGAGGATAAGTTTCACTGCCCTATCTTTAATCATTAAATCATTGACTAATCATCAGGCTCTAGGAATAGCTAATGGGAAGAAAGAGATAGGGACTCTTTCAGACACTGTCTCATTTCTCCCTAAGGAAGAGATATAAGAAAGATGGAAAAACTTGCCCCCTGGACATACCTGTCTCTTGTTCATTTACAACAGAGTGTCTAGGTGATTCACTTACACTACAGGTTTACTTTTATACTACTCAAGGTAGGAAGTCTCAATCTGGGTTTATATGACTGTATCCTACATACAGCACCTAACATTTCAGCCTCAAATTCCAAAGCGGTATCTGTGCTTTGCAGTGATGCAAATGAAAAACAGTCATGATGACAATAACAGGAAGACACGGAGTAGTGTTAATTACAGTGTTCTACATGTGTAGATCTATTATGCTGTTTTTTATCTCTGTAGTCTTTGAATGTTTTCCACCCTATTCAGGGCAACACACAAAACTAGACTACCAAGTGCTCCTTCAGAAGCCACCTCTTTCATCTCTTCCCCTACTTGACTTTAGTAATTGTTGGCAATAGCAAGGACTAGTCTCTTACTCATCCTTACATACACAAAATGTCAGTGTGCAGTGTTGCGCATTAAGCATAAAGGGAAATTCTTTGTCACTTTCATTATCAAGTTGCCCTTTCAGGAGCTTTTCATCATTCCAATGAGTTTATACTCTTTTTCTGTGGTCAGACAGAGTAAGGCAGAACAGTGTAATTTTCTTCTCTTTTTCTTCTTGTACAGCTGAGCAGCCCTTGCCCCTTCTTGTGAACAGGAGCTGCTCTGAGAGCTTCTCCCAGTCTGGAAAGAGAAGCTGAGTTTCTCCCCAAAGTGCACATCCCTCTGCAATCAGAGGCTGCAGTTTGCTGTACTTCTCAAGAAGCAAAGGCTTTGTTAACTTTTGCTGAATGTCTTCATGAGGAAGAACCTCCTAAAGATAATCCTGTGACTCCTAGTCTATTGGTCTCAGTGCAGACATGTGCCTTAGTGGCCTAGTCAAACTATGATTAAGGCAATATATTATCTTGAGTGATGCACAAAACCCTAGTGAAAATTTCTCCTATTGTGCTACTTTTAGGCATATTTCTTCCCCCCTCCTTCTCTCCCCCATGATGCAGATGTTGTAATGTTTCCGGGGTGTGGGGGGAAGGGACGATATGTAGCAGTAATGCTGTTTATGACCTAAACAATGCATTAATGCTTTTAACTGTGAATTGGGGTCATAGTTCTCTGTAAGAGTGAAAAGATCAAGAAGATTTAAAGCTAAACTTTTTTTAAATAAAAATAGATTTAGAGTGTATAGGTTATGGTTTAGAGGCATCTTATTTAAATTCTACTTACTATGTTTAAGCTGAGATGCAGGGATACCATTACTGAAGCCACTCTTAAGTCTGCCTAAGAGTTGGACATTAACTGATATAAATCGAAAAGCTGGTTTTAGATTCAGATAAATTTAAATAAAAGCATGCATTTATATTTATCCTTTAAAAGCACCACATGGTTATGTTGCAACCTCACCATGCCCATCTCTAAACATGTCTCTCTTTCCTGTTGCATGTCAGGGAGCTGAGATAGAAGTGGATGAAAATGGCACTCTGGATTTGAGCATGAAAAAGAACCGAAGCCAAGACAAAGTTATGCCTCTTACTACTTCCAGCACAGCACTTCCTACTCCTTCCTCTTCTCCTTTCAAAACAAGCAGCATCCTGGTAAATGCAGCCTTCTACCAGGCTCTTTGTGAACAGGAAGGCTGGGATACACCAATCAACTACAGCAAGACCCATGGCAGGAAAGAAGAAGAAAAAGAGGTATTTTTTCAGTTTCTGAGTGACTTTTTCCCTTGGATGAGTGGCCATCTGATGGTCTTTGGGATGACCAATCTAATGCAGTTTAAAGGGAATTGATTTCCGTGGGTAGAGGTTTGTGAGCTGGCTTCAATGCCTTCTCGATGTGGCATAGAGAATCACTACACACTTTGAAAAATCTTGCTTTCAGAGACTACTTGTGAATGCTTATAAATTTCTAAGATAAGGAAATGAAAAATATCCACAATTAGAGAATGCTTGTTAAATTTTGTTCCTAATTACTTGGCTGAGTAGCACATACACGCAAATTACTTAGGAATCACTCAAAAAACCCCTCAAACCTACAAAACCAAAAACTGAGTCTATAGAGGTGTCTTCCCTTTTCAACCTGTTCTAGGAAATGTAAAAGCTCAAACTTGAAAATGCATTTGTAGGAACAAAGATAAGCAAGTTAAATTTCAGCAAATATTTTTATTTAGCAACTTTTCAACTTTTATGGCTGATCTTCCAGACTGCCACTTCCAAGTTGATAACTGTCTTGATTTTAGTTTTGTTTCTGTTTTGCTCTTTCATGTCTATTTATCCTATCTTGTCAACATGGCAATATAGCCTTCTTTCTTTGTCTTTCTTTCCTGTTTTGTTTTGCTGGCAAGTTTGGTTTTATTTTTTTTCTCTTGAGTCTGGCTGTCAGAATGTAGATTGCTTGCATTTTTCTTAAATCAGGAAGGGACCATGAGCATCTTTAAAGGCTAATTAGATAAAATTTTGGTAATTAACATACAAGAACCTGAGTGATATCTTTCTGAAGCAGAATAAAAGATGTCCCTATTTGGAGTTTGTATTCAGGTTTAAATACAGTTCCTCCCTATTTGATTTTATATATCAAATAATAGCATTTGAACATTATATTTATTACAGAATTATCTTTTGTTCAAATATAAAAACTGGTACTTCAAGAAGACATAGGAAGGATAAATCTACTTAGGACTGAGGTCAGGGGATCCAGGTCTCCAGTTCTAAAAACACTTGGGAATAAAAGATAATTCAAGTGTGTAAAGGAAAAAAATCTGTCAGAACTGAGTAGAAACCTGTCATAATGATACCACTGATACAGTTTGCACCATGGTGGATTGTTTCTTGGAGGCTGGGTTGCCTTGAAGAGCACTTTGCGGTCACCTCTGTGAGGCTGCTGATGATTGCTACCTCAGCAATGAGAGCATGATCCCTGTATCAGGGTTTTGGCATGAGTTTGACTCGGGGCAGTAGGCCGAGAGCTTAGACTTTTCCCGTGACAGGGCCCCTTCATGCTGCATAATGTGCAAGAGCACATCCAGCTTCAAGAGAACCGCCTTACTGCAGAGCATCAATCGGTGTTGCAGACTTGGCAAGGGGCCTGTCCTCCTGCTCTTCCTCCCTGCTGTCACCACAGCTCAGCAAGGGCTATGTTGGGGTCACCTCCACGTCCCCCCCAATCTCTGTTTGACTTTCAGAAGGCCATGATGGGTGGCTGGCTATTTTGGTCTCTCTTATCATCACAGAGAGCTGGAAGAATCAGCAGATTACCCAACTGGACATAAAGCTCTGTGCTCAGGCACTCTTGCCCCTTGCACTCGGTGCTTTGGTGCTGTGCAGTTTGTCTCTAATCAAGGATCTGGCCCCAGAACTCTGCTGTGAGCTTTTGCCATCCCAGGGAGCGTCAACATGTCCAATGATCTCAGGGCTAGAGGCTCTGTTTTGCAAATCGAAGACTGGCAGTTATCCTCATGCAAAGAAAATGACTGATTATATCTATTTCTAATTCATTGTTATCTGGTTCATATGCACAACAGTTGCTTAATTTTGGTGGTAATTTCCAGAAAATATTGTCTCTCTCTCTCTCAGCAAAATAGCCTGTCCAGATGCCCCCTTAAAAAAAAATTCTGGATTTGGAAAAAGCTCAAAATCTCTCCAAAAGGAAAGCACTGAGAAATAACTAGAGCTGTCAGTTAGTTCAACTGTCAGTTCTCCAAAGATTTCAGGGCTTAAAAATGTTAAAAGTGCCAGATGCTATTATCTGTTATTCATGTTACCATTATGTTCTGGTCTTTGCTGAAATCAATATAAACTTCCATCTGTACATTAATGGAGTTTCATTGCTTGCTTTGTTTCTGTAGTGTGCATGCGTGAATACACACATGCTCTTTGCAGAAAATAGTAGTGTTTGGACTGATTGTGCTGGTTCTGATTTTCCTTTCAGTCTGGAATTCTTCAGAATTTTAATAGCATTTAATTATAAATTCCTCCAAATGGGAAAGGAAGAATGATACATATGATTGGACTTGTTTGGCTGTGGTGATCATCACCTAACAGACCAAAAAGTAGGAGATGTTAAAGGTGTTTTCCCAAGGGACTATCTCTCCCTCTACAGCTAAATCTCTGGAGAAGCTCACAAGCCAAGGCATGATGCTCTACTCCCAGCCCTAAGTGTGAAAGATCAAAAAATATCCATTCCTTAGGTCTGAGCTGCTTGTTTCAGACAAACACAGCCTCCTGTGGGTCACATTACTGATGTAAGGGCCTAAAATGGCTGAATTTTGGTATTCTGCTGCCTACATTCCCTTTGCACTGTCTTCTTTTTGGAGCTTCTACACATCTGAAGATTTCATGCTGCTTGAAAAATACCAGGTGTTCCACAGGGTGCATAAGACAATGCTGAAGAAATCACCTGTAAATGTCTGTATATCTCTCTCATTCCTGGGAAGTATACTAATGGATGCTAACTAGGAAACAAACTGTATTCCCATTTTGGTCCTTTTTCTTTTTCAAAAGAACAGTTACTATGAAATTGTAGGTGTTTCTGTATGTATGTGTGTGTGTAGAGATTGGTTTAAAAAAATTATAAATCTTAATAAGTCAATTCAGGATATTCACAATTAGGATTTGAAAAAAAATGTAACTATTTCAAAGATAGAAAATGAAAATACTTCAATTCTAAACTCTCTAGTATCAGTTACCCTGGTGACTGTAGATGTACTCATGTCAACCTTCATCTTGCAATCTCATTTTTGCTAAATGATTCAGTGAAACATTTAATGAAGCTGTGAACTGCAATACTGCAGTATTTTGTCAAGCCTTGATATGCATAATTCTCAATCAGTCCTCCCTGTGCAACACGTATCAGACAGTGACATAATGAATAACTCACACACAAGTTTCTGGTCTATCACCAGCAGAAGATCAAGGGATATCTTTCACTCGAGATAAAGAACACAAGCTACGTATGTGAAAATATTAGTAAACCCTGCAACACAAACAGTTACAGCTACTCTTGTTTGCTGCAGATGCATCCTGAGGTACATTACACAGCTCAGGATCCCAGTGGAGTACCAGGGTTTCCACAACCTTCCACTCCAGGCTCCTCTCAGTTGGAGTGTGTTTGGTCTTGTCACAGTTAGGATCCAGTCAAGGCATGAACTAAATGTTTAGAAACGCAGCACTGGTCCTCAGTTCAGAGTTACATATGTATCCTATCAAACATTGCTGCCAGTCTTCTTCAGCCTCCATTATCTTAAATGGAAACCACCTTACCTGTGTTTTTTTAAGTTATTTTGACATCTGACCCCTTGCAGCTGGCAACAGAGAGTCCACCATTTTGTTGCTTCTTTTGGGAGCTTTTGATTTTACAGTGACTTACACTGGTGATGATCCCTGTAGGAGCATGGATTTACATGTATATAAGAAAAGCAGGTGAGAACTTACAGACAAAGAGTCAGGCACTAGAATCCCCATTCTGCAGATTGTAGCAGCAAAAACACCCTCAGATACCACTAGAACCAGGATTTAACTCAGTGTTGGAAAACAGTCTTTGAGGTTTCATGAACCCTGAACAAAACTTGCATTCATTTTTCCATTTTTGTTTTTTGCATTTTCATTTCCATGTTTGGAGGACTTTCAACTATTTATTATTTCTGTATTAACATTTTAACAGTACCTATCATTGCTTTCAATTTTCTCTATTACTCCTTGTCTGAAATTTTCCTTTAGAAATAAGATTCTAAAAGCCCAATATATATCAGGGTTTTTGGTTTTGGTTGGGTTTTTTTTGTTATTTATTTAAAATAATTACTCGGTAATTACTATGAAAGAGCTGAATGTATGTATTTTTGCTTTCTATATTTGTAGCAGATTAAATTATTCCCAAAAAAACTAACCCCACAAATGTGGTTGCAAAAAGCAGTAGTAATTGATATACCAATAATATGGCATCGTTTCTATATGTATGTGTAGTGTGAGTTTCAGTAGGCAGTAGGTAGCCAGTACGAGAAAGCAGAAGGAAGTCATATTGAGGATTCAGTCTCCAAACAGGCAAAGATGAGCTGCCAGAATTGAGGACCATATGGAAGCTTTATCAGAAGAAACACCCCCGCAGAGCTTACAAGTCCCGTTAGGCAGCATCTCCATTTTCAGTCCAGATTCTCCTCAGCCCTCCACTCTGTGTTAACAGCTCTGCAGACATCCATGCCCCTCTGTCGTGGCATGTTTGTCAGCCACACAAGCCCATAGCATCCATGGCACCAGTCCTGTGAGTTTAGCTTTAGGCAATAGTTTCTGCTCCTAGAGGGGGTTATCTCTGGGTGATACCTACCTGGGTGTTGGAACAGAGTCACAGAACCAACATGAAGTCCCAGAAGGAATTAATAGAGATTTGATAATTGATGCTATGGGCTTTGAAGATTTCTTGAATGATACAATATTCACTGAGGATCCCTCAAGAAAGGAAATTCTTATCCCTTATGAAAATAATAATAATTGAAGACATTAATTCTTGAAACAGTATAAATCAAGCGATTTTGAAGTGATCAAAGGTTTTTCAGAAAAACAAAAATGTAATTTCCTTTCAGGACTCCAGATTTCCAAAATGCCTTTCCCAAGAGAATGAATACTCATGGTTCATACCATCCATCAAACAGTACTGTTGCAAGATAATTTTAATCTACAAATAGTAGAAGTCAAGAAGTACCCTTAGCAGCCTGTTACTAAGAAAATTTCAAAGAGATTTTGTTCTTATGATTTTTATTTTAACAAGAATCTTCTCTTTGGATAAGATAGCAAGTAATTCCATTCTACAGACCTAAAAAGCTTTGCATTTACATCTGTTTACATACAATAAGTTTTCTTAATTTATGATTGTAATTTTGTAATTCACAGTATAATGGTACTCACTTCAACTGTATACAAAACTCAGTGATGCACTTGTACAGAAAAACCAAAAACATACTTCCTAAGTTTTGTGTGGCTCTATATATTCAACAACTGTTTTTATTTTCTTTGCGTATTTTTCTTTTGACTTTATCACCATTTTGTAAATTGAAACCAAGTTTTCTCTTTCGATGGCTTAAAACTGCTTCTGCCTTCAGAAGCACTTTCACAAATATACAGTTCAACATCTTTTAAAGTCTGCCTTTGAGACCCTGAAATTATAATGTACTAAACTTTCTTCATCTCTCTCCGTTGATTTTTAAGACTTTTCTTTCCAAGAGGTTCTCTTCTTGCCACACCAAGTTATTTGTTGAATATATAGGAGGTCTTGAAGAGAGAAAACTTTTTTCACATTCTCATCTAATATTTCAGAAAGATCCAGTGAGCTCTCCAGAAAACATGGAGGAAAAGAAGTATCCAGGAGATGTCTCCATACCAAGTCCTAAACCGAAGCTCCATTCAAGAGATCTCAAAAAAGAACTTATCACGTGAGTCACATCACTCCTCTGCCCTGCTAAAGACTGGCTACACTGTTGTTCTGAGTGCTCGTTTGGAGTAGATTTGCAGGAGCTGAGCAGGGAGACTTGCATGACTGTTCACTGCAGGCAGTCAGTTACCTGTTGTGAGTATGCAACTAGGTAGACATGAGGTTTGGAGCTGAGACAAGCCAGGGTAGGCCTGGAGGTCTGGACAGATTCATGATTAATGTTATACTGGATATCACTTCTTATTTCTCAGATAGATAAGTAACAAATGGGCAACAGCTCCTTCTACAGAACACACAGTTTCATTGTGTGCTGCAGATTGGCTGCGCTAATGCTAACGTAATTAAACTTTATTTGAACAATTGTTGTTATAGATCCACTGTTGAGAGTTTGTGGAGAAGCGCTTTGTCTTAATTTCAAACACTTTACTATCTAAAACTGCAAAGAAAACAGGATAATTTTGTTAAATCTACATGCAGCAGATTGTTTCAGATTAGAATGATTTCAGTAAAATCGTCCCAACCAGTTCATAACACTAATCACTTTTAAAAATCTCATCTGGGCTCTTCACAGAAATCCTTTGGATTCACATCAACACCATTCTGATATCAACAGAGTTTTTTCACTGTAATAGTTAGCTAGGACTTAGCAATCAATTATAGCACTTTTCTTGCTGTCCCAAACCAGAGCAGGTCTCTCTAGACAAGTGCACTCCGTATCACTCAGTTATGATAGCCCGTACCGTATCACTGCAGGCTCACCCATAAATAAATGAGTCGTATCCTATCACCTTGTGTCCTGCATCCCAGATGCAGTGTCACTGAATCAGTTAGATCTGCCTCTGCCTCTAGAAATTGCATTTCCCTGGGGCAAGCTGCTGTGAAGAGTGATTCTTTCCCCTCACACTGTGTAGTCTGCCTGTTGTCTACTCACCACATTATATCTGCAGCTGTAGTTCATGACCTAAATTGCTACAGGTCAGGTTTGTTGTGACTCTTCTGAAACAAATGCATACAAAAAATCACTGAGAGGTTATTTGCTGAAGACTAATGGCTTTTTTTTTGTAATATTTATTCCTTTGTGATATTGACCTGTTTCGAGATGTCTGTAAAATACTTTTCTACTCTCCTAAATGATAATACCCAGAGTATTTACTAGGGCAATGATCAGCTTACAGAGGTTTTACTGTATTGTTTTTAAAAAGGGAATCTAAAACCTGGTATATAAAAAACAAGAATCAGGTATCTAAAATGTAGCTGTCCAGAAGATTAAATAATAAATTGTTTTAATTTATCAGAAGAATCTATAGGTTATATAGGGATCAGACTGCATTACTGTGATCCCACTGAACTCAGAACTTGTACAGAACAATTCAATACAGGTGGCTCCATCATGAGGAAGTTTTTAAAATGACATAAGCGCTTGCAGAGAAAAGTTTTGTGATATGGTTAGCTCAGTTGCAGTGAACTAATTTATAGCCCATAACAGCATTTCTCAGGTTTAACTGGGCTGTCAAAATGAGGCTGATGTCTTCCTAAGGGTTCTTTACAGATTTGAAAAAGTAGCTAGCACTCTGCAAGCTCAAAGAAAATAGCCAGGTAAGGATCTCAGGTACCCTTTACTGATGACTATGGAGCACCAGCTAAAAGGTTTTCACACAGAATCAGAGAATCACAGAACGTTAGGGACTGGAAGGGACCTCAAAAGATCATCTAGTCCAATCCCCCTGCCGGAGCAGGAACACCTAGATGAGGTTGCACAGGAAGGCGTCCAGGCGGGTTTTGAATGTCTCCAGAGAAGGAGACTCCACAACCTCTTTGGGCAGCCTGTTCCAGTGCTCTGTTACCCTCACTGAGAAGTTTCTTCTCAAATTTAAGTGAAACCTCCTGTGTTCCAGCTTGTGCCCATTACCCCTTGTCCTATCACTGTTTGTCACCGAGAAGAGCCTGGCTCCATCCTCGTGACACTCACCCTTTAAATATTTATAAACATGAATGAGGTCTCCCCTCAGTCTCCTCTTCTGCAAACTAAAGAGACCCAGCTCCCTCAGCCGCTCCTCATAAGGGAGATGCTCCACTCCCTTGATCATCTTTGTAGCCCTACGCTGGACTCTCTCCAGCAGTTCCCTGTCCTTCTTGAACTGAGGGGCCCAGAACTGGACACAATATTCCAGATGCGGTCTCACCAGGGCAGAGTAGAGGGGGAGGAGAACCTCTCTCGACCTACTCACCACTCTGTTTTATACAGCTTCTGGTTGCCCATCTTGTCCATGTGCCCAGTGAAAGAAGTTACAGCCCTTCAGAAGGTGACTCTGAAGGGTTGGTGTTAGAGTGTTTTAAAATACTATAGAAAGGTATACTTAATTCACCCTCACCTCTATGTATAAGTTGCATTTCTTGATATCTTTGCCCTCTTGCAGAGGACTGTATCTCAATTTGATAAATCATGTCAGTGCTATGACTGAAGAAGTGCTGAGAAAAAACAGAAGCTGTAGCATCTCCTCCAGGTCAAACATAGCTCCATCTCTTGGCATAAATGAATCACAGAATATTAGGAGTTGGAAGGGACCTCGAAAGATCATCCAGTCCAACCCCCCTGCCAGAGCAGGATCACCTAGACTAGGTCACACAGGATATGTGAATGAACGTATCTGTTCTGCTAAGTGTATGCCACCTTTGTAACCCTTCTCAGTACAGCTGAGAAACATCTTGGGAAACCTTTATGCTAATTTTGAACTTAAGGCCTGAGTTTGATGCGCTTTCTGCTCTACAAGCAACTGTAATACATAATTTCTCACTTATATCAGCAAATAAAGATTGGATGTGTTTCTAAAGAAGGTGCCTTATTTTAGTCAGAAGTCAAGGGGATTATTTTGGATATTACTCTTCTCTGGCCTGTATTATACAGGTGGTTAGATCAGAAACTTCAGCCCTAATACTTATGAATTGCTGTCAATTACTGTACAAGTAATGAAATTGTCCTTTTAAGAACTCCAGATGTAACCAAAAAAATCTACACAAAGCTTGGTGGTTTCACATTATATAGATTAATAAAAAATATTTTACTCATCTGCATGGTGGAAATAGGAAAAATTTTCCATCTCTGCTTCAAGTTATAATTGAAAACTAGAAGTGTTGTGTAAGTTTTGCTAGTTTTCTGTAGTGTCACAATAGTGTTGAGATGTGTAATGATGATATGATTGCCCTAAGTATCATTATGTAATTCACTGCAAGGTAGCGTGAGCTGCATAGTGTATTGCATGGTGTACACATAATCTCATTTATAATCTCAAAATACACATTTTCTCATTGCATCTACTTTACATAGCTGTCCAACACCAGGATGTGATGGTAGCGGTCATGTCACAGGAAACTATGCCTCACACCGCAGGTAAGAAACAACAGGAAGCCTGAAGCAGGAAATAGAGCTACTTTTAACTATTGCCATCTTTGAATATTTTTATGCTAACCATAGTTAAGTATTCAAAAGTAATTTGCTGAAAATAACCCATACAGAAATGTGGCCATTTTTCCTGGTTCTGTTGTATTTTGTGAAGTTCTGGGCTCAAGAGACTGATAGGGTTAAACGGCATATGCTTATTACTGTAGCTGCATATCTTAGCTGAGATGTGTACATAAATACATCAGTAAAGTTTTTATTTCCCTAGGTGTTCAAGCTCTCTCTGTACAAATGTTGGAGCATTCTGAAAGAGATATCTGCAGATATCTCTATGAATGGCCTTGAAATTCATAGATCTGTTAATACAAACTGAGGATGCTATTTGTTTTCCTCACAAGAGCCTACTGTCAGCCTGGGGGTTGAAACAATAATTTCCAGCCTTTCCTTTTGCAAGAAGGCAGTTTCTGCCCTTTCCCAGCCCTGAGGACCAGATGCTGTACCTGCTCTTTGTGTAGGCAACATAAAGGAAGGACTCTTTACCACTGCCTCCTCGTGCAAAATTTTACAAGATCTTTAGAAACCTTTGGCCCTGACCAAATGTCTTTCCAGTAATTTAAGAATTAAGAGCAAATACTGGAGGATTACTTTTTTCCCATTTTAATTCTTAGATCATCTGGATGTTGTTGATTTAATAAATTTTTAGTAAAACATTTTGCATTGTCTTTTTTTCAGTGTGTCTGGGTGCCCATTAGCTGACAAGACATTAAAATCCCTTATGGCTGCTAACTCTCAGGAGCTTAAGTAAGTATTGACAATAGCTCAAACATTATTTTTATTTATCTTTGATCAACATATTCCCTACATTAATGCAGTTGTTCATTTCAGTTGCTCTGAGCTACGTCAAACCTTTGCCTGAAACTTGAAGTGAATTGCTTTGAAAGCTTTTGAGTGAAATAGAGTTTACTTTTCTCCATTTGTCTTTCTTCATTTTTGTACTCCTTCATTTTCATGAATTAACCAGGACCTGGGGGAAAATATTGTAAACACTAGGAGAAAGGCTGCTCTCACAGCATTTCTGAAGCAGAGAGAAATAGAATATCTAACATATAAGAAAGATCTAGCAAATAACTCAGTCTGATCCAGTTAGAATAAATTTGAATTATTTCATTAGAATAGTTAGAATAAATCTAAAAATGAGACCAGAACTCCTGCAAGTAATTTTTTATCATTCACTATCATATACTATGAATTTAATATCACTGAAGCAGACATCAAGTCATATGATTTTGTGCTGGCATAATTCTCACCATGAAATGTCACTTACAGAAGGACTGTGCAGGCTCTGCTATATAGACAGATGTATAGGGACATATGAATATTTCAAAAATCTGTAGTCAAGAGAGGCACTGGCAACCAGTCATCTAGTTATTGAATTGGCATTGTCAATAAGGATGTGGGGAAGAGGAAAGGATAATTAGAGTTCTTTCATAGCTTTCCCTCTGCAACTTGTAAATTGGATCCCATAAAACTCCTGAATGCGTGTATAAAGGGGAGAATCCTGTGACTGTCCTTTCTGTCCTTTGGGTTCATCCCTGGTCCAGATAGAAGAAAATAAAATCTGACCCTGGCACTATTATGCTGTTCTAAAGGTACTAATAGTAGGAGTGACCACATTTAGGCTTAACTCTGTGTTTAGTCATAAATTTGCTTCTTCAGATTAAATGTTAGTGGTCTCATCTTCTAGTCCTACAACTTGAATTTAAATAAAATACTGAACTGATGGTAGCTATGGAGTTGAACCTGCTGGAGATGCAGCAAAATGGCAAAGAAGAGCCATTTATATGGGCAACTGTTCAAAGCAGCTCCCAGTGCCAGTAGGTAAAGTGGCATACTGGCACAATGCTTCAGCTTTTACATCTCAGAATCTCAGAGGTATGAAATTTAGGTTTAGTTTGTCTTGAAAAGAGCAGCACAAGAAGCAAGGAACCGACTTGCGAAAATGCTGACAAATTTGAAATCATTTGCTGAGTCATATATATTTGTCCCTGCTTTTGCTGGCTTTCTGCCATACATAGACACTCACACAAATATTTTGAATAGTTGCTCCTCATGCAGGCCCCCCCCCCCCCCACATTTAAAAAAAAGAATAAGGAAATTTGCATACCAATATGGTTATTTTTCCACTAAAGCTTCTAGAGTTTTGGTCATGCCATAAGGAAAGAGGAGCAACAGCATATGACTTAAATGACAAACTGCACACTGTACGCCATGTATAATAAGTGAGTTGTGAAAGACAAAGTCAAAGTTCATGAACATTTCACAGACAAAAATATGTTGCATAACGCACTTAGCATTTAATTTCAATTAACTAGAAAAAGAGCAAAAATCAAAATCTGTTCACAGACAATTTGCAAAAGGAAAAAGGGCTAAAAAAAATTATTTTCCACAAATGTACCACCTTATTTTAGCTTCCTGCAAACATTGTTCAGGTGAAATTGTTAACAAACCTCTGCTTTTGATAAGTGTTTTCTAAATGAAATCATATGCCAAAACCAGCAAATGTGCCTGCATCAGTATCATACAGTGATATCAATAGTTAATTTTACTCTTGCTGTGTGAGCAAAGGGCATAAATGCTCATAGAATCAGGCCACAAAAGCACTCTCATGTAGTTAGGCATCAATATGAAAAAGCTGTGTATCTTTTCCAAATGTTATTCACGTTTAATGTGCCAGAATCAAGACATGATTTTGGCTTTGCTTATGAAACTCTAAGCCAGCAAAGATACAAGGCTTCCATGTGATCTACAGTTTGGAAATAAGGAAGATCTGTTCAGAAAGAAAGCCTTTGAGTTAGATTCAAGAAATTTTTTATCTGAGGAATCCTGCGTGCACAGAGCAATTTAAGGTTGGACAAATTAAAACATACTAAAGTTGATGATGACTCAGAGATTTTGAAGCTACAAGGGAGAATTATGACTGTTTATCTTATTTCACCAAATTGCTCCTTATCAAGCTTTAAAGAATTTTAAAATTGTACTTTAGTAAGATATTTCCTTACAGTTCAGAAATTTCAAGGAATTGGTAGTCAGTCCTATCCTTAGACAAGTTGTCACAGTGGTTAAATGTCAATTTTTAGGAAAGATTCTAGCAGTTCTTCTAGAGAGGTTTCATGCAAGTTGATACTGATCCATATTCCATAGGCAGCATGACATATTTCAGTCAATGGTTTTCTCAATTGACCTCTGTGGGTTAGCCTTAACTGCAGTTAACCTTAACCTCTAGGGAGTAAAAGTACCAGAAATGCTCCTAGATCTGCATATCTGTGTATCAATTTCATATGCAGTTGTAGTTCATCTATCTAAAGATAAAGCAACCCTCTTGAAGAAGGTAACAGAATAGCTGGTACTTAATGCCCAGTTAGAATAATTTCTATATGAAATCACTGAGAGATTTGTTCCTGGAAATCAAACTTGATGAATTGTAAAAGTATTTGTAGCCTACACCCACCTGAGAGTTGACATCTTTCAGCTTGAGCTCCTGAGGCCTCTGGGCCTTCAATATAAATCTGATTTTCTTGGCTCTGCACAGAAATCCAAAACAGAGGATGACTCCCTAAGCTGGGCACCAGTCCAAACTCATCAGCCAATTAAAAACTGATGAAGAATCACAGTATTACTGACTGTAAGGCAATACATATAGCTTGTATTGTGGAATTTCACAATCCATACAAAGATATAAAAAGATTTGGAAAACCCAAGCTTACAAGTCCAGCTAGTGAAGATTCTTACTAATCAGTAGTCCACATGAAATATCATCTTATAATTTCATTAGTATTGGTAATATCTTGGTCTCAAATCTTCAATGACCTCAGGAATACTTTGGACTCTAATCTGATTGTGAAATCTAACTGCTGCCAGAAGCGGCTATGCAGATGGCGAGATCCAAATTTAGTTCAATGTCTTTTTTAAGTCCATAACTCTAAGATTCATGATCTGAATGTCTCCCACAAAGAGTTCTTACTGAATTAAAATCCATGTCCAGTCTGTGCAGACAGCTCTTCCATCTGTGATCATCTGATAAAACAAGTAGCCAAAATTAATACTTATAGTAGTTCGCAGGTATTCTAGATTTACTTGTGAGCATTTACACTCTCCAGACATCTGCTCTTGCTGCCTGCTCCACATGACATTGTGCCCAGTGCTTGTTCCACACTCAGAAAGGTCAACATTCAGGTCTACACAGTCGAGCATATTTGGCACTCTGCAACCCCACACCTATACCTTCACTGTCAATGTGAGGCATGTCATTCTGCCAAAATATTTTGGTTAGAAAATGTCATTGTGAAATGTTTTGACATTGTCTTTAAAAAAAAAGGTCTCCTCTTTCTTCAGTTGAAATTATTTGCTGAATTCTACTTAGTGAATAAATTTGATCATGTCCAAAAGAGATCATATTTTTGACAAATTAATTGTTCACAGAAAAATAGTTCTAAATATTCTGTGAAGAG
Organism: Mesitornis unicolor; assembly: GCF_000695765.1. NCBI lineage: Eukaryota > Metazoa > Chordata > Aves > Mesitornithiformes > Mesitornithidae > Mesitornis > Mesitornis unicolor. The sequence goes on from NW_010173942.1 coordinate 74,840, forward strand.
ACACACCTGCACACTCAGATGTGATACTGCAATTATATTTGTAGGTGTTTTCCATGGTAACCTACCAATGACTAGATTTAATCATGTGTCTCCAGGAAAGTTTCAGTAAAAACTATGACCTTTAAAGAGAGTATTGAACAATGTAAGTTTCCTTAATTGTTCAGTACAAGATTATTTGGCACAACTCTTTCTGCAATTCTGGTATTCTGCAAATCAAGGATGCTTAGCATAAGAACTTTGAGCTGTATAATACAGAAACATAGAAATGGCTGGCACAGCTTCTAAAAGTAAATATTTTGCTTGTGCTGCTTTGTGTGCTGAAGTGTGTTTCTCATCTCTTAAAAAAACCCAAAACAAAACCTCACATAAGAAATATAATACCCTCAAATGAAAAGAAAAAAAATAAAACAAAACAAAAAAAACCCTAAACAAAACAAAGCAAAACAAAAACAAAACGAAAACAAGAAGACTGAACTGAAATGGAAGGTGAACTACTGACCAGTAAGGTCCTGCTCCAAACCACACAGAAGTCAGTGGAAAGACCTTCTGACTCCAGCAGGCTTCTGGGCACATTCTTCATGTACAACCAGCAAGCAAGAAGCCCACCCTCCATCCCAGACCACTGGCAAAACACAGTAACAGACAGGTTTGTTTCCTTTCATTTTATGGATATTTTAGCATTAAACGTTCATACTTGAAAAGGCTTGTTTGTTGCACACGCATGCACACATATCTCTGAGACATAAGCATAATCCAATTGCCAAGCAGAATACCCAATTGAATCTAGTGCTAGAAAGACATGTTCTTGTTGTGTGCTTACAGTGCTAAAATATAAAAATTATTACATTCAAATTCTGGCTATCATCTACTGATGCCCAAAAGAAAAAACATTTCTCTGCTTCCATTTCCCCTTCAGTAAATACTGGCAAAGTGCTCAGTTCTATCTGTACCTGAAGCCATCAGAAGAATAACAAACATACACAGAACAGTAAATTTACAAACAGATCTATATCAAGCTGCTTTTCTTTTTTTTTTAATGTTGATCCAGTACAAAGAAAAATGTTTAGTGCAAGGAGTGTTATAAACTAAAATCTACATATCATGCACAATACATTTCACATTCCTTACTAAAACTCTCTTTTTAAAAGAAGAAAAATGTCTACTCATTAGAAAACAAAAAAAAACCATCGAAAACTAGACTTAATTCTTCAACAAATGCCCTGTTGTTCTTTCTTCCACTCTAGAGAACATGCAAAAGGTACATGTTATTTACTGAGTACCTCTGAAGATGTATTTTATAAGCTTTCTCTATTATTCCATAGGTGCCCAACACCTGGCTGTGATGGCTCTGGCCACGTGACAGGGAACTATGCATCGCACAGAAGGTAAAAACCATCCCATTACATGGGCCTGCAGCATTTGGGGCTTTTGGCAAGTGGCAGCAGAAAGAGGTGGGTTTTATTCTGTGTGCTTCTTTCAGTTTATCTGGTTGCCCTCGTGCCAGGAAAGGAGGTATCAAAGTGACTCCTACCAAGGAAGAAAAAGAAGACCCTGAACTTAAGTGAGTACAAAAACAGAGGTCTACCACCAGTGAAGGGAAACAAAAAAAGCCCATAAGAGCTTAGGACTTGAAACACCATAGGAAATGCCCCAGTTAATCTGAGCCATGTGAGAAGATGGCCCAGAGCTGGAGCTGAACCAAGTGTTTCTGCTTCTAGCAAAGCTGCTGGAGTCCATCACCTTGGAGCATGAACAGTGAGAAAGGATTGCTATATCTGCTTGCATTGATCCAATTATTTTAAACAGTGCTATGAAAGTGACACTTGGTTGAAAAAATTGGCAGAATGAAGGAAAACAAATTATTTCTGCCTGTAGTGAAATCTTAACATGTCAGCTAATTAAATCAGAGAGACACCTTCAAAATATGTCCCAGAGAACTCAAATATATGCAAGTCTCATATTTTTCCTCTGTATATAAATTAAAATTTCACCTGAAGTGACAACTGGAAACTCAGTAGAGATTCACTACATTCCTAACTTGAATTTATGGTTCATTAAATTCAGTAAGTGATAACTGCCAGAATATGAAGATTTAGTTACACACAGTGTTGTTCTTAATACTTGCCAATTTTATAGGAGAGGCTGCATAATACTAACAGAGCAGCGCAAAAAAATCCCGAATCTTTCTTTGCAAGTACCTACATAAGATAATACAGGTTTTCCAGGTATAGGAACTCACCCTCTTATTCATGCCAGAAATCTAGATAGAGAGCAGAGAATGCTGACTTTCCATACACTTGTAGAAATACGATTTATTGTCTGTATATATATATATTTGTATTATTTTTTAATAGACTATCTAAATGAATGTTTTAGTTTCTTAGACTGCATGACTGTATTTTAAATTGCCTAATCTTAAGATCAGCTGAATGCCCATAGCTCAGTTTGACATGAGTTGGATGCTCAGGTACAGCATGCCTCCAGGGACCGAGTCTTAATCCATTAATGCAAGGTAGCACGGGCAGCGGGAATTATTTTCTCAGACTTTTCTTGAGACTGTCTTTGCCTGCTCTCTCCAGTGAAAATGGGGGTTCTTTTGCTGTGTTTCTGTAGATGTCCAGTGATAGGCTGTGATGGCCAAGGTCACATATCAGGTAAATACACTTCTCATCGCACTGCTTCTGGTTGTCCTTTGGCTGCCAAGAGACAGAAGGAGAGTCCTGTCAATGGGTCTTCACTACCCTGGAAACTGAACAAACAAGAGCTGCCACACTGTCCTTTGCCAGGCTGCAACGGGCTGGGTCATGTTAATAATGTTTTTGTCACCCACAGAAGGTATAATTTTGTGTTTTCTCTTTTAATTTTCCCTTAACATTCCACTGTTGACTTGGCAACATGCGAGGTTACAGTCTGAATAAATTGTGCTGAAGTCTTTTAAGTAACAACATAGTTTACATTGCAGCTGAAGTAATATGGGTCAGAATAAATTTCAGAGAGTTGGGATCAACTTCTTATTCATTTTCTATGTTCCCACTGCAGTGTGACTTCCCCAGGTCTTTTATTCAGTTTAGCACAGTTTCTATATGGCTTAAGATTTAACAGATTATTTTTCTGGGCAATATGGAGTTGTATCTGTGTGTCTTTTACAGAAAATGCAAATATTATTGAAATGTCACCAGAAAAGATTTAGCAAGAGTATTGGCTGCATTCATTTCATCTTTCTACCAGTGGAAAAGCTGTTTTCATAAACTTTAAATACGTAGAACCACACAAAAAAGTAACATGTAAAACTCATACAGTTTACACAAATTTGAAGTTACAACAATCTCACAAAGAAAACTATCCTTATAAAGCAGGATTTGCACATATAACCAACAATAAGAAACATCACATTTTCATAAATCATTGTGGAAATACTAATATAATTTAACCACATTAAATCCATATTACTCAAAGAATCTGGCTGTAGAAACTGAATTAACACCTGGTAAAGTTTGGTCTTCTGTCTGTAATAGGAATTAACTTTGTATCCTGTGCCTCCTTTGCTTTCTTTCTAACATTCTGAATCAATTTCTCCAATATAAGAATGTCTAAAATGACTTGAAGAAATTCAGAGCCCAGTGTTATCCCGAATTTATGATCTACATCCCATGTTAAAGATTTTATATTAGGACACTACTGTAAATTTGGGCTAATTAACTCATGCTAAGCAATATCATAACTTCAAACAAATAACATAAGCAATATATTAGCTGGTTGCTACTCATACTACAAGTGATTTCTGTCCTATTTAAGGTTGGATCACACTCAAGAACATGTTTGTTAAAATGGGATAGTAAATATAGTTTTGTGATACCCTTTCCTAACAGACCTGATAACTGGCTAGTAACTCATGGCTTTGAGACATTCTTCCAGTTAGTCATCTGTTCAGGGCAGAGATACTAAGATGCATTTTAGAATTTGAGAGCTAGCATGCTTCCCTAAGCAAGTGTGAAGCTAACTAACTCACAGAAGCTTTTTTTTTTTGTGGAAACACTATGTCTATTAGGATTTTTGTTCTGAATTTTTACACACACACCAAAATCAACCATTTTCCTGTGGAACAAAATTTTCCTTCACTCCTTATTTGGCTACCTCTGAATACAAATCCTTTTGCCAGTTCTTCAGCATATAGGTATTTCTTTGTTATTTATAAAGATAGTATTAAGACAGAGAAATTCATCTTAGCCCTTTAGTCTCCTATAAAAATTACCTCAGATAATTACCAGCTGATGAAATTGTAAGCTTTGGAATAGCAAAATGTAATTTAATGTGAACTGTGGTTAAAAAGCACACTGGCTATATAATAGAACCATTCATAAAAGCTATTGCATTCTATAGGGTATATGCAGAGTTATTTTTGTATTGATCATTATTATGTACCAACAAAATGATACAATAGTTGTACATCATGGAAATCATCCCATTAACTATTTTTTTTAAGGATAGTAAACTTGCCATTTTAAAGGACCATACTGCCTATTTCCTGTGGAGCACAAGCCCTCAATAAAAACAATAGAGAGATTTTATTCATAAGTGTTGAAACTTCAAGAATTCTGTAAATGCATCTTCACATAACTTTAATAGTAGCTGCCACTGCTATTTTGTTTATTCTGAAATACATTTAAGAGCTGTTTACTTATAGGTTGAGATTTCTATGCCAATTTTCAAGCTGGAATATACAGTTAAATGGCTCTTTATGAGCTTTGACATTCTCCGAAGCTATGCTATAATGGAGATATTGATGTGACCTTAGGTACAGAGGTCTGTCCAAGTGCATGATAATATTGCCTGAAAGGATTGTTGCCATTTTCAAGTGGGTGCTAATGTTTTTTTCCTATCTGTTTCAGCCTGTCTGGTTGTCCTCTGAATGCACAAGCCATAAAAAAGGGCAAAATTTCGGAAGAATTAATGACTATCAAGCTTAAAGCAAGTGGTGGTAAGGAGATTTGTAAAAGATTATGACATTTATTTAGATAGAAGGGCCTTGACTCTCATTTATACTTATGCCCCTTTATGCCATTCTGGCATTAATTCTCACTCCTAATTCTCACAACTAATTCAGTTGTCTCTAGCAATAACAAACCTTGAATAAAAAAATCTTTGCACAAGACATTATAAAATTCTCATTTACATCATGATAACTCAACATTGACAGTATGCTCTTATCTTGTCTCAGAGAATTATTTTTTCATCTGGAGACACACTTAATATTGTTATTACTGAGAAAGTAGTAGTTACAGATCAGGAGGACTTAGGTATCCAATGACTTACATAAGAAGTGATAAATATTGTGTGCAGAAACTGAATGGTCCCTAAGTTGAATACTACATGGTTTAGTTTCTGTGCAGCACCTGGACAATTTTGCTAACCCATGTAGTAAGTATAAAGGAAATACAAATTTGCCTCCAACTGCTGAGTAAAATGTTTGTGTTATGTTAAGCAAACAACTTTGCTTCCACACATCCCTGTTGTCACTGGGACAGGGATTGCTGTTTGCAGATTTCCGAAGCTGGCTCCCCAGCAGACTTAGCTCACTGCTCTAGGTTTTAAAGCAGTAATAACAGTGGCACAAATCTCCAGGCAGAGCTGGTTTCAGAGTGATACTAAGGAGAAAGAAGGACATGCACTGACAACAGCTGTAGCTGCTCAGTATTTTTCAGGACAAGGCTTTCATTAAAGACTTGAAGATTCTTTTCTTTGCTATCTAACTTGTGGAGTTGTAAAAGTCTTCCTTCCTATTTATTATTTTTTTCCTGTAATGCTTGGTAACTTACTGAGAATTTCCCTTTTGTTATTATTTAAATTTCACTATTTATCCCATGTAACTAAGGCTGGGCTTCTTGAAGTTATTTTGCACAGAGATTTGCCCCTACAGAACTTCTTCCACAATTACAAGCAGGAACAGATGAACTTACTGAAGTCAGCAATTACATTAGTGAAGTTACCCTGGGGTGTTCCCTGCAAAAGAAGGGTTGCTGTTATATTTATAAGTTTGTTATCTTTCTCTTCTAAGGTAGCAGATAATACAACTTGTTATTCATGCATCCATTTACATGTGGATACTTTAAATCTGATATTGGTATTTTCAATTATTTGCAGGTATTGAGAGTGATGAAGAAATCAGACACTTGGATGAGGAAATAAAAGAACTGAATGAATCCAATCTTAAAATTGAAGCTGACATGATGAAACTTCAAACTCAGGTATGACATCAGCATGAAAGTGTTATCTTTTTATGCTATGTTTAAGAACAGAAAAAAAAAATGCTATGTTAATGCTATGTTTAAATATAGTGTTGTGGTTTAGGACTGGGCTAGCTGCTAAATCCTGGACAGATGCTCTCTATTAACCCCCCTCCCCTCCTCAGAAGGGAAGAGAAAGAGAATAAGGGAGAGAGACTTTATGGGTTGGAAAATAAAACTAACAGATTTAATGAAACAGTAATACTAACTATGGGATAATAATGTAAATAGAAAAATAATGAAATATATGCAAATATGTACAAATACATCTATAAAACCAATATAAAATCTTCCCCCTACCCTCCCCCAATGATGATTACATCACCAAAGGCTTTGCGGAGCAGGGCACTGGAAAAGTCCCAATCCAGACCCAGCAGCAGGTGGGAGCAGGATGCAGGAAAACACGGATCAGGATTGGAGGCAGACAAACTAGCAGAGTTCTGTTTGGACATCACAGGAGAAGGAGAGCAGAGGGCAGAGAAGGATCCGAGACAAAAGGGCAGGATCCAAGATGGAAGGGGTTGAGACCCTCGTGATCCCTCAGCTTTATACTGAGTATGATGTATATGGGATGGAATACCTAGTTGGTCAGTTTTGGATCCGCTTCTCCCTGTAGGTGCAGATAAAGCACCGATGGTGAGAAAGTGACCTTGTCATTATCACTTGTAGAAGTGCACACTGTATGGAAAAACATGCTGTTAGTTTCAGCAAGTAAAACCAGAAGAGACTCAGAAGAGAATGAGCTGAAAAGTAAAAGTGCTAAATAGAAAATCAGTTCTATTTAGTTCAAACCAGGGCACATAGTTAGTCTCCTGTACACTTGTTTTCCCATCATGGTGTGACACTTATATGTACCAAAAACCTACATAATTTTTTTGTCATTTTTTTTCTTTGTTTTCTGTAAATAAGCAGCAGATTCCTGGGTATTGTCTTAAAGATCTGTTGAATGACAAATTCAGGGCAGTTTGGACCTAATATTGGCAAGCAGAAAAAACATATTTACCAAACAAAAACATTCATTTTCCTTTGTTGACCAAACCTCTGTTGACCAAACTGTTCCCATGACTGCTTTTTTTTAGGGAGAATATTACCTCTTACCAGCACATTCTAGCTCTTAGTACGAGTTGACTTTGTTCTTATGTGTATGTAAGAAAATCTCCCTAGTTCAGTTCATCCACTGTCTGCTATTCAAATAGTTCGAATTTTACCTCGAGGCAGCACTTCATAGAGAATGCCTTTTGCTAATTTGTGTAGCAGAAGAGTTTAAGGGGAGCTATGGAAAAGAGTCATTCTCTTTCATTCTTTTGTATACTGGCTTTAAAATGCTGATAGTGGTTCTATGAAGTGAGCTGAGTACGTTTATCCCTACAGAGACTCCTATATGCACCTGGGGATTCACTTGGGCGCACTAGATAAAAGCAAGAGCAGAAGCCTGCACAATGTTTTAGGAATAAGAGTTTAAGAAAAAGCTCTTAAATGAGATCTGGAAACTGAATATAAGTCTAAACTGATCTAAAACAAACTGAGTATAACCATACTCCTCTGTATTTGTACCACACTGGAATGTATAGTGTTAATTCATGCAGTTTTTGTAATAATCACTGCATGTATGGTCTAAATAAGGCTGAAGTTTATGCCACCTCTGCTGGATCTAAATGACCTGGCTTCACACTGCAATGATTGTGGGGATATTAATCCCAAATTGCAATGCAGTGGGGGGACATTCAGTATCTCAGGACACCGATTTCAGTTCTTTCTGGTGAGGACTGTGCTGTTTGCACAGAGATCAACCAATTTATGTAGTCAGATTTCTTTGTCTTGGACTTGCTCCCTGGTGAAGACAGTCAGACCAGCAAAGCCTGAAGTGAACTAGAGCTGAAGCAACACATCCTCTCCATGCCTTGCTCTATCTCCTTTTAATCTAGGAGATTATGATCACATGTTAGGCTGACATGAGCATACTCCAGAGGAGGAGTCACTGAGGATCACAGGCAGTCAAAAAGGGGTTCCTCACCAGGAACAGTTTGGTGTGTGATAGTATGTGAGGAAGGGAAGTGGCCACAGCAAGAGAGGTTTGAGTAGTGCAGAGATGTGCATCCTAACGAGGAGAGGGTGGGCATAACAGCTGTGGACGTCACTTCATCGCTCTGTGTCTTGCAGAGCCGTGGCCAAACACAGAGGTGGCAGCCCTTGGTTCTGCCCTGCCCTGCTGCTGCACTGCTGGGCAAGGAGCTGGGCAGGAGAACCAGGTTCTGCCATTGTCACCTTCAGTTTTGCAGTGCTGCTTTTGACATACAAGCACTTTAGTGCTGAAAGGATACCATTTTGCTACTTCAGATGCTTTTTCCTGGTCTTTCCAAAACCCTCATTTTTCCATTCTGTTGATCAGAGATCATCTTTGTGATGATCATTGTGCGCTCAACCTCTCAATTTCCTTCCCACTCTATTTTTCCCTTATTGTTTCCAGCACCAGCCCTGTCACTAATCCCAGCCAGTCCACAGCTCTACCCTCTGCTCAGGAGCAGTGCAGGAAAGTAGCACAAGAGCTAATACCCACACCCAAAAGAGCTAATACCCACACCCTTGGTATTGTGGTCGGTCAGCAGGGATACTGTAAGAGCAGGACAGCAGTGTAAACATCAGCCTCCTTTCGTCTTCCCTGCTGCCAGCCCTGTGGCCATACTCTCCATCCCAGCTCCACACCAACCTTAAACACACAAACACACACACACACACACACACACACACACACACACACACACACACATATATACACATGCACGGTCTCATTTCCCTTCTCCCACCACGGGGCATCCTCCAGTGCCTCACTGCCACAAGGTTTCCCTGTGAACCAGCAGCAAAGTCCATCAGTTCAGAGCAATTATGAACTGTTTCTTGCTGTGAATATCCTGTGGAGAATTTATGCCTGTCCTAAAAAAAACTATATCTGAATTTCAGACCCATCGTGGTCCTTCTCCCAGTCACGTGACTGCCATTGGGTTCAAACCACAGTTACAACACTGCCAAGGGTCTCTCTCTGTTTGTGTGCCCATGTCTTTTAGATCACATCTATGGAGAGTAATTTGAAAACAATAGAAGAAGAGAACAAACTCATAGAGCAGAACAACGAGAGCCTGTTGAAGGAGTTAGCTGGCTTAAGCCAAGCCCTCATCTCCAGCCTCGCTGACATTCAGCTTCCACAGATGGTAAGACCACAGCCAGCAGCTTTGCACCTTCTTTGAGTCTGTTTTGCCAACACTTGAAGCAGATGAGTAAGTTCAGGGACCAATAGGAGCACTGGAGCACATTAGAAGCACATTAGCAGAGAGCTCTTTTAGCCTAATTTATGTTGCAGAGATGCTGGATCATGAAATCTGTGTGATAGCATGCATATTTCCTTCCAGGACTGAGCCAGCCCTGGTATCTCTGTCCTGTACCGCACCATGCAGATCAGGCTTTTCCCTCATCCCTCCTATCTGAATGTCCACCCTGTACCAAGAGTGAAAACTTCACATTGAGAATCCTTATTTACTTTGCTCCTAGATCAAAACTTTAACCTGTTTCATACAGGTGATTCTTCTAGAGCCAACAAAGCTCTACCTTCGCAAAAACTCCATGTCCTTGATAACTTACTTGCAAACACAGGCCAAATCAAAAAGGTGTTTGGGTCTCCCCTTTTCTAGTCTCAGGAGTGCCGCTGGGAGATTAGGCCAGGACAGTTATGAGGATGTCAGCCACAATCCCAGAGCCAAACAGGCCACAGTAAAAAGCAAGTTACACTGACCAACCATATCTGCAACCCCTTTTCTTGCTTGGAGACTACGTGGTTCCCCCAGCACATGCAAGTCCCTTCATTTCTGCAACCCCTCCATTAATTTGGACGGCTGCCCTGTTTAAGACTTCTCCCTGGTTGCCATATCGCTGCTTTTCCATGCTTTGGGTTGGGTGTTTGGGGTTTTTCTTTTGGCCTTAGTTTTCTCTCCTACAATTATAATCTGTTTTGTCTTCATTTAGGGGCCAATCAGTGAGCAGAATTTTGAAGCATATGTAAATACACTCACAGACATGTACAGCAATCTGGAACGGGACTATTCCCCCGAATGCAAAGCTCTGCTGGAAAGTATCAAACAGGCAGTGAAGGGCATCCATGTGTAGGATGTGAAAGCTGCTGGGCAACAGAAATTACTTAACAGCAGTAAACTCCAGATGGATCTGTTAGGAGTTCATGTACTGCTAAGGGGTGTAGGTTGCCATGCTGCATTTACAATTGCAACATTGCACTAATTTTTTCCCAGCTGACATAAAAAAAAGAATAAAAACATGACAGACTATTTGTATTAACAGCAATGCACTCTGTTAGTATATTGTATTTATTTCAGTACAATTCTTTTTTTTCTTCTTTTGCACTCAGTTTTTGTAAAGTGAATGTAAAAAGTGTGTGCGACTATTTTTTATATTTTTTATTTATTTCTAATCAAAGAGTTGTTTTTTTTATCTTTTAACAGCATTTTTGCGGCCTGCCATATTTTTACAAATGTGTTTATTAATTTATTTTCCAACGGGATTTTAAATAGACTGAAAAGTTATACTGTAAATTAAATAACTTGCTGGGTTTGTACAGGAAGAAAAAAAAAACTATGAAAGTAACAAATGACTGAACCGTGGTTCTACTTTTATTTTCCTCACATCCTGCTTTTTTATAATGGCTTTGTATCAGAAATGGGTTTGCGGAAACATGAGATGTGAAGATGCATGGAATGAGAAGATAAATGGTGCCCACTAGTGGGGAAGCTGGGCTCTTAAAAGCACAGTATGCTGGAAAACAGTGTGTTAAAGAATACGTTAGCAATAATGAAATATAGCAATCAGCAAAGCACTTGACTTGGCTGTGTGATTTAGCCTATGCGAATGATTATTTAAAATGTTTCAAGAGAACTTCAGATTTATTTTATCACTGCAGTTTTTTTCAGAGTTAGCTCATGGAGGGAAATGACAATTATCTCTAAACAAGAAGGGTAATTTGATAGGACTGGTACTTTCTTAGTATGAGACATTGAGGTTTTAACCAAGTGACCAGTATTGCTATGGATTTGGATTTGAAAAACGCAAACACATCCCAAGCTGAAGGCTTTGTACATAATGAATCGAATGCATCTCCCCTGAAATGGCATTTAATACTGGTTTGAATTTAACGGCAGCTGAGAAGAGAGCAGTCTGGAGAGGAATAATACCACTCCAGCGCAACGGTGGTTGCTTTCTCTTTGAACAAGCACTAGCACCACCGTGACTAGTTTCTCCCATCCTTCTTCACTAAGACTAGGCTGATACTGAATTGGTTACCAGTCTTTCAGTAGGGTACCAAGTGCTGCAGAGCGTACAGACAGACAAGTGTGGACAGACGAGCACTTGTGCAGAGGTGCTGGCAAGCACCTCGGTATCTGGTTAGCCTGAGTGTGGGACTTCTGAGTCCGTCAGAAAGTAGCGGTTGCTATAACAGAGGCAATGTCTATTTCAGGGATTGTAAGTAATTAAGCATTGTTTCAAAAGTTTTTTTTATATTTATTTTTTTTAAGAAAAAGGTATAAACAACCAGCTAAACTGCCTTTTTTGTATGCACACACACCTCATGTGCATATGTGCCTCAGTGTAAATGTATACATGGATCTAGTGTGTGTTTAATTTATCCGTGCTATAATGAAAGTGTTTATTTTTCTTAGCCTCATTTATATTTAGATTGAATATGATGGCATTCACAGGCTTGACATATACAATTATATTATTACTGTTCCTGCACAAAAAGTACTATTCAAAAGTGATTCAACTCTCATGCACTGTGGTCACTGTTCTGCATTACGTGGGGCTTGCTTTTTGTTTGAGGGTTGATTCAACTCTCTGATCTTAGTTTAGATGGGAGAAAATGTATGTTCTTAGGAGCTGTGTTTATTTTTAAATTGATTTTTCAAAAGCTACCATATGTGCTGTCTAATATAAATAGGAGGACACCAAACAAAAATTTGCTATTAAAGTTATCGTTCTTGCTAAAAAAACAAAAAGCAAACATTTGTTATACTTGTTAAATGCATACAAGATGAGTTCACTCATTACAAAGACTAAAATTTAATTTACTAAATATTTTAACAAATTTGTTATATATTTTATTTAAGTAAAAAAAAATCTCTTACTGACCTATGTATTTATTATTATGATTTACTATGGCTTCAGGTTAATTTATCTGTGTTTGGTTGTTTGCTCAGGATGTTCTGTGAAGTATGTTTGTATTTATTTGCTTCCCTTGTACTTGATGTGTTTTGTAATGTGCACTGACTTTTTTTGTTTTTTTTTTCCTTTTTTTGTGTTTAAATTAATTGATGAGCTATACTGTAAATTAGACCTTTTGTAAAGAGCAATGATGTATGCATTTTTTAATTTGGAGTAGTTTGTATACTGTTTCTTCATACAATTAATATTTCTTACATCAAAACAACAAAATTGTGTTCTGTGCTGTACATTTGGTGTATGGTAGGAAATAAAATTGATAATGAAATATTGCAGCAAGTTTGTTGGGTTTTTTAGTCTCTAGATGCCGACTTGTATTACACTGTCTTAACTGCACCTGGCACTGTACAATGTGTCAGATGTTTTACTTGCTTTGTGCACAAAATGTGTCATCCTTGTAAGTAAATTTCTGGTATAAATAATTTAATCAGTGTTTTACTTTGTCAACTTGAAATGAGGAGGTAAAAAATGGAACTGCTTAAGAGATCCTTTTCACTTCTGAAAGAAAAAAAACCAAACAAACGAGAAAATAATCACTGCATTATTTAATGCGTTCTTTTCTTGGCAGCTGTAGACTTCATTTATACTGATAAAGTACAGGATTTGTGCTGACCTTTAACAGCTGCTAAATGATGTTTAAACATAAAAGCCATTGTAAAGTTTCCAGCAGTTCGGAACCGCCCACTGTTCCAGTGCAATTTTCAGCTGAGATTTGCAGTGCTTATACATTGCACAAATAAAAATCTACTGGTTGTAGAAAGACTGTATTTCCAGTATCTATGGACTTTCGTTTTTCACTGCTCACTGTAACAAAAACAGGCCAGTTTTATTTAGCATGCATACTAATGGTGTCAGGAGCATTTCTTGTCTCAGATTCCAACTTCCCATGGATAGACCAAGAATAATTTTAATTTAGAAAATAAAGTAGATTTAATCCCCATAACATGGCTGGTAATTAGTTATTTGAATAGACATAGATAAACCAACATGCACTCTGACACTAGAAAAACTGATATAACGTCCTGCATTTAAATAAAGATTCAAAATTGGGATCATGACATTAATCATGGATACTCACAAATCTTGCCAAATTTTGAGCTGAGTCAGTGAAGGACTGGGATGGAGACAGACCTGCCTGGGGAAATTCTGCTCTGCTGGGGTTCAGAGTTTTATTCATTCTAGAACACTTATCCAAGGACACCATGAACTGGTTCTTAAGTAATTAATAGTTATTTAAGTACAATTTCTTAATATGTCTTAATGAATATAAAATAATATTTTCTCAGGATCCTTTAAAATTATTGTCAAACTTTAGCTGTAGACCTTCAGGTCAGCAGACACTAATGGGATTGTCTCTTCTCTCACATGTCACAGATGAAGCAGAAACAGGTGTCCCTTAGCAATATACCATAATGCTAAACAGATAAAGACTGAGGTCAACATTTTCATTTTGTCTTACTGCTTAAATCCAAATTACAGATTTAGAAGGCCTTATTGGTAGATAGGTGGCTCCCCACAGTTCAATTTTTTAAAATCTTTACTAATTCTGATTATCTGCTCTGTATAAGATATGGGGAAGGCAGTGGTATGAGGATATTAGGCTCTATGTACACCTAAGAAAATAATGCTGTATTCTCAAATGTTTACAGTAATCTCAGACTGTAGGCAGACTTTTCCTAATGGTTTGGATAAAAGATATGATAACCACAGTTAATTGATTAAATTATTATTATCTAAGGACTGTTCCTGTATTCACCTTTAAACAACTTGCTCTGACAATGTTTATTTTCTTGTTGAAATTATGGTCTTTCTCCATTAAAAAAGAATAATGTAAAAAGTTAATCCATATTCATTACTAAACTAACATAAACCATGGTGGGGGGGAACAGAGGAGGGAACAAATCAACAAAAAACATGCTTGAAATAACCTTTCAGACCATTTCCATCTTCTAAAGTTTCAATTTTTAATAATTGTGCTGTATATATGACTATAGAAGGAGGAGGAAGTGCTTAATATATTAAAATATATAAATTCCATTGATTGAATTAACTCGAATGGAATTAAAGCTTTAAATATCAAAGAGAAGGAAGAAGAATACGAGCAGTCAACATTTACTGTCCTATTGGCTCAGGAAGTCTATCATGTCTCTTAACTAATCATGACAAAGGTTTTCGAGTTTACAGAGCAGAAAATGAATTCTGTTTTCTACTGCAATCTTATTTCTATTTACTAATTATGCACTTCTTCTCTCCTGCTGGCTTAGTATATCTATCTAATTATGTCATGGCTTTTCCACTCAGCATCCTTCATCCTACTCATATTGTACTTTTTTTAAACGAGTCACGGGATTTCTTGATGAGAATTTGTTATCGTGCAATGACAGAGTGGACAGAAGCCATTCTCTTTGTTTTCTCTCGTCTTCCTTCAGTGCTATAGATTCTACCTGCCTTGGCATTTCTGCTACGCTTAAAAATTCTTTATGATTTATGCAGTGGTATAGCTGCACCAGACAAAGTCCTTTGTTCATCTCACTCAGGATACTGTGGGTTGATAGAGCTCTGTTTAGCTTTTGTGTAATGTAGGACAGTGACCTAGATTCTGTACCTTTCAATATCTCATTCTGGCTTGGTTTTCTTCTGTCTCTTTTGCTCTAGTAAATCTTAGACAGCCAAGCTTACACATAATTTCATCAAGGATTAGTCTGATTTCCTGTCTGACTTCATGGTACAAATTGCTTCAACTGCATTTCATTCTTAACAAACGTTCCCAGGGACATTGTCCAAGTAAATCTCAGGACTTTACAGTTATGTGATAACAATGACTATTTTGATTGCTGCTATCTGCTCCTAAAACTGCACAAGATTGTTCTAAACCCGCTTTTGGTGCCCAGCACCAGATTTCGGTCCCTAGCTTCACATCCCTTAAAGGGCCCTCATTTTTAGAAGCTAAATGCACAGCTATTTTTGTCAAGCAAAGCCTTTTCAAAATTCCCTCCTCTGGCCAATTCAAATGACTAGCTACTAAGTTTTCCTATTATTATTTTATAGAAATATTGTATAAATCTTGTTAACATCTATTTGCACATATAGTGCACCATAAAATCCAGGTGAGTATTTGTACCCATCCCAGGTACTGAATAAAACATCATGGATGTTACACCAAGCCTAATTCTGACCTTTACCAAACTCCTCTTTTACTGTCTGTGCACAACTTTTTTAAGGTTCTGATGGAAAACCAAACATGAAGAATGAACAAAGGACTGAACCTCATTCTTTATTTAACTGAATATATAATCTGTCCAAACAGTTCCCTATCATTGCTGCTGACCCTGGAGCTGGGGCTTAGAGTAACTGGCCTGCAATCTTTTTTAATTACAATCATATGTAGCATCTCATGTGCATCCCCTGCTTATTTCTGACACAATAAGCAAAATATAGATTAGAAGCCAGGTTCTATGCTGATTTCAAATTTATTGGGTTGAAATTCATTTGATCCTTTCGAAGCAGGATGAGCCTAGTTCCCTTGGGAGGGAATTGCCTATAACCGGGAGACAGAATCAGTTTCTTTAATCCTGATGTCTGGTCAGAAAGATTCTGGGGAGGGAATGAAGGCTTTAAAAAGCTCATATAAACCTACCGAGAAAATGTTTGTAAATCGAATTCCTTCAGAGAAAAATGCAGTGCCACCTCCACAGACTGAAGAGCTCAGCTCTTTGCACAGACGCGTGTGGCAGAGGCACTGCATGAAGAGCATCAATGCTGAATGCTGTGAGGGGACATCTTGTGTTTCCCAAAATGGCACCTCAGGAAACACATCTTTAAGCTCTACTAAGACTTTTGGGTAACTCTGGGCAAGACACTTGCTTCTAGCTCTGTTTTCACATCACAAGAGGAATCTGAAGTGTATTAGGAATGAGCAACCCCAGTCTTACATAGAAGCATGCAGTACACATGTGCATATAGAGTGAGGAAGAAAGAGCCAGAGCATACAGTAATTATTATTATATGACTGGCACTATGCTATCAGTTTCACCATAGTAATTGCTGCATTTGATGAGAAATATCTGCAATACCGCACTATATATTAAATGCCATGATGGCAGGCATTATAACTCTGATGCAATCACTTTGTCCCTTGTGCTGCATGGTACCAGCTAAGGTGTTCAGGTCTGGTTTAGTTCCTCTGCCTGTCAGAACTGCCTCTGCTCTGTACGCTACAGGTCCACTAGAAATCCCCACATTTCCTATTTCAAACACTATCAGCTCTTACACACAGCACATCATGTAGGTTTAGCTCTTTTTTTCCCCTCCTAAGGCATTATTACCATCCTCATTTTATTCCTACGCTTCTTACATTGTTTTACTTGAAAATATCTTCCAGTTAGTGCTGCTGGTCAGTCTAAATCTAGATTTTCAAAATGCAGAAGCTAAATTTCAAAATAATAGAAGCAAAGGCTATAAAAGCAGAAGCATTTTTACTGAAATAATGAGCTCCTACAGATTTTGTGAAAAATCAGCTGATTGCGATGAGAACAAAACTATGATTCACCGTAAGAGGGAAGAGGAAGGAGGCTCAGCTGTTACAGATTCTGTTTGGCAAGGGCCGGCTCCTGCTCAGCACAATGCACAACCCAGACTAGCAGCAACAGTTAGCTCAAAGTTGGCCAGAGAATTGCACTCTTGTGCCTGATCCAGTGTCAAAGGATGTAAAAGTCTTATGCGTGAGTATAAATATTTGAGCAAGAAAGCAGGTGGGCAAGCAGTGATTGTAGCTCCTGGGTTTATAGTGACAGTGGTGGGGTCAGGGGCACAGGGCAAAAGTCCACAGGAGTCCATCCATCAGGTGCCAAGCTATCTCAGCTCTACACAGTGCACAACTGGTCCATTTTCCAAATGTGGTTTTTTTCTGTTTTGCCAAACCAAACACCCTCTCCAGCTTGCTATGATGAGCAATGTTAACCCTGCTTCCTGGTGAACACATGCTACCTCTGAGCTCTGACACATCCTGAGATGGGTTTATGCCTGGAAGAATGCAGGTGAATATTTCTCGCAGCACCTCCCTAGCAGTGTGACACTCTAACAGCCAGTGCAGCTGCTTTTGTAGGCTGAGATTTCGGGGTGGTGGCTGGTGACAGGGGAGGAACTAAGGTGCTTGCTGCCTGCCTTTTCTCCTCCACCTTTTAGCACCTCCCTGGGTGCTCCAGTCCACAGCCAGGCAGTGGCTGCCTTGCTGCGCTTCCCCACCTTTCCCCTCCTCCCTACTCAGGCCTGACTGGAGGCAACTCCTGTGGGGTTTCTGGTGGTTTTTTTTTTGTTTGGTTGGTTTGGTTTGGTTTTGGTTTGGTTTGGTTTGGTTTTGGTTTGGGGTTCTGTTTGTTTGGGGTTTTTTTGTGGTGGGTGGTTTTTTTGTGTGTGTTCTTTTTTTTTTTTCCTGCAAAAGGCTTATATCTCCTTTCACCATCTTGGGAGCATAGCATGACTGCAGCCATCACTGGCTGGGCCTGGCTGCCGCCGCTCATGATGCCCTTTTTATTACCAGATTAGAGGACATTGTCGCGATGTGTATGAGGCCTTTCAGATAAGGCGCTGTACAAGTTCCAGCAGGTTCCAAATACAACAGCGCAGCTTTCGCATTCAGCCTACGGGATCAGAGTTTATTTCCCCAATGCAGACAGATTTGCACTGCCTTCCTGTTAATTAAAGTATTGATTACAATACCACACTGTTTACATGCAAGATTTTGCATGGTCTTGGCCATTCACATGCAAATGAACTTGTAAGCCTTTCTGTGCCCTAAAATCTGCTGATGTCAGTCTTCCAATTCTAACTCCATGTTGTAGAACATGTGGCTTTCTATAGCTTAGCTTTGATGCCCCCAAGTCATATTATCTCAATTCTGAGGTTCATTATGATAAATCTTTCACTGGTTTTAAATCAAAAACTTTAATTGTACTGTACTTATTCAGCTTAGGTTTTGGATCCTGAAGGCAGGAGTTTTAATTGCATCATTTGTATAGTGGCCCAATATGTTTTGGTGTGAAAAGTGCATTATCACGTTTAATTTTGCATTATTTTTGCCATATGCTTTAGTTACACTAAAACTTCAGATGGGAAGTGATGAAGCTTTCCCACTGCTCTCTCATACTATCTTCAGTGCTTTTTTAATGAGCTAAGACCACACTATTTTCTTTTGTTCTCATCAGTTGAGGTTTTAGGGAGCTGTTTATTTGTAGGGTAATTCTTGTATTTATGTAGAGCAAGGCATTAGACATTTTTATCCTCTACTTATTAACAAGCCAGATGGTACCGGCTGCTACCCACACAATTCCAATTATCAGATGGCAAACTGAAATATACGTGGGGCAAATGAGAAGATGTATATTAAAGAAGTATCATGGAGAATTGGCTTCTCGGAGATGTTGATTCACAAAGGGGTACAGCAATTAGGGTGTGACAGCCTGCTGCTGAACATACAGTGGCCTGGGGGCACAAGCGTCCAGCTTCCAAATTTTAATACTATATCTCTCTTTCCCCTACAGAACAACTTATCTTTGACATCTGATTCAGATCTTTCATCCATTAGATTTCTTGTCTACTTCAGAGTGAGATGTAATATCAAAGTCAGTCAGTAAGTTAAAGTATCCCAGAAAGATACAGAAAAGCTGAAAATTAGCATGAAGTTTGTGCATCACCTCTCCTAACACACCCTGATGTGCTTTTGTGCATGCAACTTGGTAACACAGGAAGAGCTTTAACACTGAAATATAGGATACTGCAAAGTATTGCTAGTCCAGGTCTCAAACTGACCTAGAAATTACAATTTACACATGGACTTTTGCTTAAGGGCAACTTTCAACTTCAGGTTTAAATATAAGGAGGTCTGGTCACACTTATGGCTGCCTTCATGGTCTTTTAAACACAGCTTCTATAAATTCAGAACCTAGACCCACTCCTTACATTGGATGAATCTCTACCTCAACAACACATGCTAACAATAAAGAATGAGTGTTTTAGTGGAAAAATTTATAATGGTTTGAGGGTTTTTCACTCAGAAGACACAACTTCTGTAGGAAATTGTTTTGGCAAAAACTGTGCTTTCATGCTTCCTTTATTTTGACCTAGAAGTTGTACACATGAATTGGCTGGGAAGACAGTGAATTACATGGGAAATTTTTTGTGTTAAATTTCTATTCCTTCTTCCTTCTGGCTCAAGCTGAAAGCACTAACCCAAATCAAACTGTGGAGAAATTGATGTCCTCAGGTCAGGTCAGCTTAAAAAAAAGTTATTTAAGATAAAGTAATAGCTTTGTGAAGTCCTTCAATTGTTCATATAGGCCATGAGGAGGTGAATCATCTATGTGAGTGCGTTTTGCAAAAGTTGTAATGTGAAGCATTATAGATTGTATGTAGTTTTTTGTTTATAGCATCCCATCAAGAGAACAAGTTCTCTTTCAACAGCTGCTCTCATGATGACAGGGAAAAGATACTCTCCTTGCAGCTGTTCTGGTTCTAACACTTACAACCTACAGATCCTGGGGAAGTCTCTTAACAGGATGAGTCTGAAAAGCAAATCTGCAAGATTTAAACACCATTTACACTTCAAACAGTCCACTATGTGCAAATGGTGCACGTGCAAATTCACACTCCTGTTTATGGAGAAGTGAAAGGTTTGTGCAGGCATTTGTCTGCCATTTGGTTGGACAAGTCCGTGAATCTGCAACTGTGAAGAAGATGATGCTTCTGTCTCACCTTCCATTTGTGAAATGGGGGACTAAGAATGTTCTTTCCATCTTGCTGTTAGCAATAGATTTGAGCAAGATCTGCAGTGGTCTCTAGGATGGTTCCAATGAGATCCTAAATGTAAATCAGTGACGCAGCCATTCACAGTCTTGCAGAGTTCAGACAGAGCTTTTGTATCTGGCTTACCAGCTACAAGAAAAAAAAAAAAAAGAAAAAAAAAAGAACGAAAGAAATCATTTTTCAGTGCTTGTTCAATAAATGCTTATTCCAGTGAAAGCAGCCCGTTGTCTACTTTGTGCTACTGATGTTCCTCAAAAAGGTTAGGCAAAGTAGAGAGATTCAAAATAAGCATCTCTTTGAAGTTTCAAGGTGCAACTGCCAGACTCTTCCAGTCTATGCAATTATCACTTTTTTGCTTCAGTTCTTTAAAATCCACAAGCCCAAAGTTTAGTTTGATTTCTCAATGTAAGAAAAGTCAACACTGGATCAGATGCTTGAAGATCACTGACATCCAAATTATTGTCAGGTCTAGATTGCAAAGAAGTGATTCAATAGCTGAACATTTGTGTACTCGCTCACGTAGAGCTGCTGTTTCACACACAAGCAGCTGTGAGGTAGACAGGCAAAATTCTTTACATGGTGATAATTATAGTGTGCATAACAAAGGAGGCATACTCATAAGAGCATGCAATCAGTTTGGATTTTTTTTTAACTTTGGAATGGGGCAACACTGCTAGATCCAAGGCTAATACACATAAAATAGGTTTCTCAGCCAAAATAAAGGAACATTTAGTCAGATCTCAACAAGACCATTAAATTCACTTACTAAGCAGGAAACTTTTTCCAGTTTCAGTTTTGCTTCTATAGAATCAGTGGTTAAGAGCTACCCCAGGTACTCAAACTCTCCCAGAGACTGAAATATGATATATTCTCTATGGATTTGCAATTTGCTTTAACACACTTTTTATTGCTTATTATGTGTGCCTGCCTGCTCTATCTTAAACAGTGGCTTTAGCCATTATATTATCATTACTTACCACCAGGTTAGTGGTGACAGCTGAGTATCCTTACCAGAGCTCATAATCTTTTCATCTCTTATCTTATGCCATTTCAGCCTCTTGGTTACATCTTTGTATGAACACTATTGCAGAAAGAAAAGAAAAATAAAAAGAAATAAAAGAAAAACTAAGAAAAAGCTTACAATGAAATCTTTCTCTCACCCAAGGCAAGCAGCTATGCACTGCAAAAAGCCGATGAAGTAGAGCTTAAATGAGATAAAGTAGGATTTAATTAATGCAATAAGCCTTGTGTGCTTGTACAGGACTGCCTTTTCCTTACATTCTGTATCTATGAACTCAACTTCCCTTTTCATTACTATGAGCTGAAAGGCATTCAAGTATGAAACAGTGTCTTCCTTGGGTTAATTCTGAAACTTTGAATTTGTTGTTTCAATGTTCACATGTGGATATAAGTGTGCTAGTGTGACATTTTGGAGATCACTGCCCATGCAGCCAGAGACAACAGACTCATCCCAGGTAAACAGAGCAGCCTGGACTTTGTCAGGAGTGAATATGTCATAAAACATATGAATTATGCCAAGGCACAAGAGGATTCAACTCTGTTGGGAGTTCAGTCCTGTATCTTATTGTAAAATAGGGTTTCTGGTACAGTAATGACTACATAGTAAATTCCTTTTCTAAGCAGTAGTTTGATTAATGTGTTTACATGACATATGTGGTAAAGAGAACAAAATTCAGGTTACTAGTACTTTTTACCAACAGCAAGTTTTGGGTTTGCACCTGAAATATTCAGTAACTGTATTTTATTCATTGTCTAAAGAGGTTAAAAATTTCACCAATTTTTCTCTGAGGGAAGATACTACTTACAGCAAAACTTGTCAGGGAAAAAAGGATAGGTCACTCTGTAAAAGTAAACCAGCTGTCAAGGTTTTGCTTGTTCCCTTAATAGGTAGCTATGGAGAAGCATTGTTTGGATAGAAAATTTGCAAATCTGGGATTGTGGGATCACATGATGTGCACAGGAGCAAAATAAAGAAATGGAAGCTTTAATTTAAAGTAAAAAATATCATTTAAAGGAAAACCCATTGGAGAGGGAGAGGGAGTGAGCTAGAGAGTTGTAATGGGAGCTCCACTCCTGCCTACAGTCAGGGCCAGCTAGAAGACACAGGCAGAGATTAGACTGAGGAGAATTGATCCTTGCTGAGCCTAAATATAATTTTCTAACATACCTGGCACAAAGGCTTGTAAGCAACGGGCACCTTTCGATGACTCTAGGTGCTTAAAGCACAGGATATCCATCATTGATGGTGTTGGGGTGCTGCCCACTGGGAAAAGCCTTTGGGGTGGGTGCAGGCAGCCTCTGGCTCTCATGGGAGGCAGGCTGGGTATGCTGGCACAGGGACAGATCTGCAGTGGCTAGGTTTGGCCCAGATGGCAACCCCCTCACTTATAGCCTGCAGAGAAGTGTTGGTCCATCATTGCCCATGCACACGGATGTGTCCCCAAGTGGCACTTGAGACTCTTACAGCAGCCCCCCAGGGCTCCAGGGCGCTTGTGATAATTTATACTAGCTGGGATTCATCCTCTTGTATTTTAAATCCCAAAACAGAGAACAAAAATTTGGCAAGATGCTTGAACATGTTAGCGTAAGTTGAACACAGTTGTTCTGCTGACCTTAATGGCGCTATTCACACGCTTACAGCAAGGCGTACACTGAAGTACGTTGCTGAATCAGCTCTTATGCGCGTACTAAAATATAACAGTGATTTCTGCAATCAAGGCCAGTGCCAAGCTGTGGTACATCCCTGCCTAGAGTCAAGATATCAGACCATTGCTGCTGTGTGTAGTAGCTGGCATTGCAGCTCCTCTTCCCAGGCTTGCTGAAGATGAGCAGGAAGCATCCACACAAATTGGCTCATGCTGCTACTTTAATAATTCATGTATTTTTGCTCTCTTCTATAGTTAATGAACCTCCTCCACTCTCACCCTCATTCTCTCTCCCTCTCCCATTCAGTCAGTTTGTTGTGGTTTCATGTATCTAATCCATCTGTCACTCGATTATAGCTATCGAGCACCTGTTATGAATTTCTAGAGTTTCATTCAAGCTGTTGACAAGTTATTCACAAATTGGCCCTTGTCACACTGTCATCGTGTGGAGTGCACTTTAGCGAATTCTTTTGGGTACACAAAATAATGAACAGAAGACAGCAAGGCTGGTGAATTAAGCAGCTTCATGTCCCCAATATTTAAAGAACTGTTAACAGATTGGAAGTTTCTTGTTGGTGATATATTTTTCAAGCCCTTTTCTTAAAATATTTTGTCTTCTCCATCCAGACCCTTTTGCATGAATAATCACAACACAACTTGCTTGAGCTGTCAGGGCAAGCTATGTTGACAATGATGCCTTATTTTATACAGCCTATGTTGCAGCTGCAACAAGTTGATCGTTGCTTCCTCTGCACAATCTCCCTTGCCTATGTTACTTTGGTTCTAGCAGGGATAGCAGAGGGCAGGCTGGCTGGCAGGCTGGCTGGTCCTTGTTAAACACAAAGCTCTTGTCCTCAGGTGATCATTCATTTAATTCTGCCCTGGAGGACACCAGGCAGGAATCAGATATTTGATCTCAGATATGAAGCATCTCCTGAACAAAGAAGGCTCTGAAGAATATTTAAGGTTAAAAGCAGGTTCAGCTATGTCTTGAAAAATTCTCACCTTCCTAAAAAATTTCAAAACTCTCAGTACCAGAAGGTCTAGAAATAAACAGTTTTTCACCCAGTTTTTACTTCTGCTTCTGTACAGTTGTTGCTTGCTCCTTACCTCTTAGACTTTTGCACTGTGTGGCTTGTGTACCTCTTAACTTCTGTCTGTGCTCTGCTGCTGTTCCTCAAATGCTCTTGATGTTGTAAACAGTGCTTGAGTGTGCAGTAGGAAGCTCGAAAAAAATGTGGTACCAGAACAACAAATGCTAAAAGAGAATTCTAAAATATTCTCACAGTGCAGCATGTCAGTGGCATAGAAGAATGCATTTGCAAATAAGTGCAGAGTGATTGATCTGTTTGAAGCTATGAAATGAGTTATTTATGTGCAATTTGGCTTGAAACAAGTAAATGTAGTGCATGCATATCTGTATATTTAAATCTATTTTGCATCAATAAACATATGTACACTTTTCTAGGGAAGCCTGAAAAGCCTTTGAATAAGATACGAGGGCTTCACTGTTTCAATATTGGAAGTGGGTTGGGTTTTCTTTTCCAAATTCAAAACGACAGAAACTAAAGTTTAGCAATTGCCTGCTCCAGATGGGGTGCTAATATAGCACCAGAAAATTATCTGGCAATTGCAAAGGGGCTAAATTACTTCTGACTACTTATTATTGTTCTTATTGCTTAGCGGTTTGATGTTGTAAGATACATTTTCCTTTGTGGTTTCACAGGGAGAAATCCAGCTGATCTGATCATTGCTGTGATAAACCAATAGGTGGCAGGACTTCAAAGCAAACTGTCAAATGATAAAGCCATGCTCCATTATAGCAAAGCTTAAAATAGAAAGTGCAGCTGTCCCTGTAGTTAATAGCTTAATAGTTAACTCAGAATAAGTTCTTTTTAGAGTTTTTTGAATATGTTTATAATTATTCAATATTGAATCTGTGAACTGTAGTTCAGATAAAAAAACACCCTTCCAATTAAACAAAGCAAAGTTTCAGGGGAGTTATGGGCTAAGTTTGTAAGGATGTGTCGGTATTAGAGATGCTGGTAGGCACCCTTGATTTTTAAAGCATATAAAATTCAGATTCACAGAAATACTTAGATACCTACATATACTTATGCTGACATAATACTGATCACCTTTAGGGATCTCAGCATAAATAGATTATGATAATAAACGCCACTGTCAAAAACAATTCATCTCCTTGAGCCAGATCATAAGACCAAGTTAAGCATCTGAAGAGGCTTAAAAAGGCTGAGAGTTTTAAAACCACAACACAGTGAAAACGTGAGTGAATATCAGTAATAATATCTTCCCACCTGCTGTTATCCAATGCATTCAAATCAGCCTAATCACAACTTCACCACCACAGTGATGAGCTGCTCTGAGCCCTGTGCTAGATGAAGGTCCTGCAAGCCCTGACACTTAGGTTTTAGCCTTGTTACCAAAACAGTCCTTTCATTACTGGCTTACCCATCCTCCAATGTCCTCAGCACACCTGAGGCATGCTTTTTCCCTGGACCAAGGCAGAAAAATAAACGCAGGCCACCTCTAGACAGAAGGAAAGCCCAACCCCAGCCTACATGACAGTTGAGGGATAATGAGAATAATAGAATAAGCTCAGCAGAGACGGCCTTCAAGACAGCCAGAGGTTTTTGACAACTAGGGCACTGGCTGCTTAAGTAGTTGACTTGGCTGCGGTGCCCGAGTCCGGCAGAGAGCTCGCAGCCAAGGATCCTGAGCGAGGGGAGCCACCTCTAAACTGGCATCACATCAGTTGCTTAGACACATAAGCCCCATTCTACAGCCTTGCACTATTGGCTAATTTAGGCAGCTCCCTGCTCAGCTGTTTGCCTTAAAAAGATGAAAATCCCTTTCTTACAAGCTTAGCAATTCCCATATAGGGATCCCAAGCTGCAAACAGGCACTCAAGTTGGTGCTGAAATTCCAAGCTGCGAGCAGCCGAGGAGTTGTGTTGTGCTCCTCTGCCAAACAATGCTGAAAACCATCTAAATAAATCCCTTCAAATCCTAAATCTTGCTGGCTGTGAGGAAATTAGGCTAAGGGGGCTTAAATCACTTTTGAAATTTACGTAGGATCCTAAGTCACTTATGTGCTTTTGAAAAATTTATTCTTAAAAGGGGATGCTAGAAAGTTATTTCCTTCCCAAGTACCACTGTTAACTTTGTGAAATTATTCCTGAAGTGTGCATGAATAAAAATTACTCATAGAAATGAGGGTATCAACATCTGTCTAAATAAAAAAGCATAAAAAAGGCCCAAAACCATATTGTTATTTGGGCTTTCCCAATTAATCACTTTAAAATAAATAAGTTTTCACTGGTTTTATAAAAAATATTACATGTTACTTTTAATATTTTTAAGAGATAAAACTAATGTATTTTCTAAGTATTTCTGATGGGTGATCTGGACATTTGATTAAAGGATCCTGAAAATGAGGATACCTTGGCCCTTTGAGTTGTTTTCTTAAGTGATGTCAAAAAGAAGTCTCAGGTGTTTTATAACTTCTGAAGTATTTTACTGTAAGAACACTTCTAACACCCCGAGTCTTATTTCTGTATGAAAAAATAATAAAGGTTTATGAATACGATATGTTTTCCTCCATTTCAGTTGGTGTTAGTCTTTTGTTTTCAGTGATGTGATTTAGGGGTAGTCCTTCCTACTCTGAAATGGTTCAAAGGGTGAATAGTTTTGAGGAAAAGAAGTATCATTCCCAGAAGAAGCTGTTGAAGATCTTTGACAGGACTGCACAGATTTGGGCAAGATTCAAATGTTGGTTACACACCTGAAAAACCAGCACAGCTCTCATTTTCATTTGTGTTTCTGAATCACAGAATCACAGAATATTAGGA
>NW_010173943.1:0-391 GCF_000695765.1 Mesitornis unicolor
TGGGCAGAGAGCGCCCCCCGCGCTAATTGAGCCCCTAATTAGCGCCTTAATGAGCCCGTGTTACTTTGCAGCGACCCCCAGGCCCTGAACGATTTCCTGCATGGATCCGAGAAGGTGAGCCCGACCTGGACCCAAATCCGCCCCTTTTACCCCGGTTGGAGCGGCCCCGGGCGTCCCGGGAGCGAGGCCGGGGGCACTGCCCGGGGCTGCCCGGGCCCCATCGCTGCTTCCGCTTCCCCCCGGTTTGGTCCCGGTTTTCCCCAATTTTGGTTCAGTTTGACCCCAATTTTGGTTCATTTTTTCCCCAATTTTGGTTCAGTTTTACCCCAGTTTTGGTTCATTTTTCCCTTATTTTTGTTCATTTTTCCCCAATTTTGGTTCGTTTTACCCG
>NW_010173943.1:643-3828 GCF_000695765.1 Mesitornis unicolor
ATCTATTTTTGTTCCTTTTTCCCCCAATTTTGGTTCATTTTTCATCTATTTTTGTTCATTTTTACCCCAATTCTGCTTCATTTTCCCCCAGTTTTGGTTCATTTTTCCCAATTTTGGTTCATTTTTCCCCCAATTTTGATTCCTTTTTCCCCTATTTTTGTTCATTTTTCCTCTGTTTTAGTTCATTTTTTCCCCAATTTTGGTTCATTTTCCCCCAATTTTGGTTCATTTTTCCCCCTATTTTTGTTCAATTTTTCCCCAATTTTGGTTCATTTTTCCCCGTTTTTGTTCGTTTTTCCCCAAATTTTTGTTCTCTTTTTCCCCAAATTTTTGTTCATTTTCCCCCCAACTTTGGTTCATTTTTTCCCCAATTTTGATTCATTTTTCCCCTATTTTTGTTCTTATTTCCCCAATTTTTGTTCATTTTTCCCCCATTTTTGTTCCTTTTTCCCCCAATTTTGGTTCATTTTTCATCTATTTTTGTTCATTTTTACCCCAATTCTGCTTCATTTTCCCCCAGTTTTGGTTCATTTTTCCCAATTTTGGTTCATTTTTCCCCCAATTTTGATTCCTTTTTCCCCTATTTTTGTTCATTTTTCCTCTGTTTTAGTTCATTTTTTCCCCAATTTTGGTTCATTTTTACCCCAATTTTGGTTCATTTTCCCCCTATTTTTGTTCATTTTTTCCCCAATTTTGGTTCATTTTTCCCCAATTTTTGTTCATTTTTTCCCCAATT
The DNA here is from genome assembly GCF_000695765.1 of Mesitornis unicolor. Lineage (NCBI taxonomy): Eukaryota > Metazoa > Chordata > Aves > Mesitornithiformes > Mesitornithidae > Mesitornis > Mesitornis unicolor. The sequence continues at coordinate 1,380 of NW_010173943.1, forward strand.
TTGGTTCATTTTTACCCCAATTTTGGTTCATTTTTTCCCCAGTTTTGGTTCATTTCCCCCTATTTTTGTTCATTTTTTCCCCAATTTTTGTTCATTTCCCCCCCAGTTTTGATTCATTTTTCTCCCAATTTTGGTTCATTTTTCTTCGATTTTTGTTCTTTTTTCCCCCAACTTTGGTTCATTTTTCCCCAATTTTTGTTCATTTTTCCCCAATTTTCGTTCATTTTTCCCAATTTTGTTCATTTTTTCCCAATTTTGATTCATTTTCTCCCAATTTTTGTTCTTTTTTCCCCCATTTTTGTTCATTTTTCCCCAATTTTCGTTCATTTTTCCCAATTTTGTTCATTTTTTCCCAATTTTGATTCATTTTCTCCCAATTTTTGTTCTTTTTTCCCCCATTTTTGTTCATTTTTCCCCAATTTTCGTTCATTTTTCCCAATTTTGTTCATTTTTTCCCAATTTTGATTCATTTTCTCCCAATTTTTGTTCTTTTTTCCCCCATTTTTGCTCATTTTTCCCCAATTTTGGTTCATTTTTCCCCAATTTTGGTTCAGTTTTACCCCAATTTTGGTTCATTTTTCCCCTATTTTTGTTCAATTTTCCCCCTATTTTGATTCATTTTTCCCCAACTTTGGTTCATTTTCCCCCAATTTTGGTTCATTTTTCCTCAATTTTGGTTCAGTTTTACCCCAATTTTGATTCATTTTTTCCCAAATTCTGATTCATTTTCCCCCTATTTTTGTTCATTTTTCCCCAATTTTGGTTCATTTTTACCCAATTTTGATTCATTTTTCCTCAATTGTGGTTCATTTTTCCCCAATTTTGATTCATTTTTACCCCAATTTTTGTTCGTTTTCCCCCCAGTTTTGGTTCATTTTTCGTCTATTTTTGTTCATTTTTACCCCATTTTTCCCCATTCTTGTTCATTTTCCCCCCATTTTTCCCCATTCTTGTTCATTTTTTCCCCATTCTTGTTCATTTTTTCCCCATTCTTGTTCATTTTTCCCCCATTTTTCCTCTATTTTTGTTCATTTTCCCCCATTTTCCCCCGTTCTTGTTCATTTTTTCCCCATTTTTCCTCTATTTTTGTTCATTTTCCTCCCATTTTTCCCCGTTCTTGTTCATTTTTTCCCCGTCTTTGTTCACTTTCCCCCGTGTCCCCGTTTCTGCTGGTTCCGCTGTGGCTGTGGACAGTCGCCGTGTTTGTCGTTGCAGATTGACAGCGATGATCTCCTGGACAGCACAGGAGATGCAGCCAGTGCCTTTTTTGAGGGCGCCGGGGTAGGTATTTCTGCTCACTTCTCCCTGGGGAGCACCTCCAACCTCCTTTTTCCGCGTCCTTCCCCAGTTTTCATTGCGGGGTTTTCATTTCTCACCCCAGGTGGAGCAGACGGAGGCTGAGCACAGGGATTGTTGAGCACAGGGATTGTTGAGCACAGGGATTGTTGAGCACTGGGATTGTTGAGCACTGGGATCGTTGAGCACAGGGATCGTTGAGCACAGGGATCGTTGAGCACTGGGATCGTTGAGCACTGGGATCGTTGAGCACTGGGATTGTTGAGCGCAGGGATCGTTGAGCACTGGGATCCTTGAGCACTGGGATCCTTGAGCACTGGGATCGTTGAGCACTGGGATTGTTGAGCGCAGGGATTGTTCCCCAAAATCGGGCAGAGAAGCCGATTTTCGCGCAGTTGCTCTCTAAAAACGCCCAAAGTCGAGGAGTTTTCTCTAAAGCCGCCTGCAGCCGCGCTTTCCTCTGCCCTCGCCCTGCTCTTGTGTCTGGAAGGGTCTGAGTCTGGGTCTGGGTCTGGGTCTGGGCTTGAATTTGGATTTGGGTCTGGATCTGGATCTGGATCTGGATTTGGGTCTGGGTTTGAATCTGGATTTGGATTTGGGTCTGGGTCTGGATTTGGGTTTGGGTTTGAATTTGGATTTGGATTTGGGTTTAGATCTGGATCTGGATTTGGATTTGGGTCTGGATCTGGACTTGGCTCTGGATTTGGGTCTGGGTTTGAATTTGAATTTGGGTCTGGATTTGAATTTGAATTTGGGTCTGGGTCTGGGTTTGGGTTTGGGTTTTTTAAATTAAAGAAGTCCCCTCTTCTAAATCAAAGTCCTCCCTTCTCAATCAAAGTCCCCCCTTCTCAATTGAAGTCACCTCTCCTAAATTGAAGACCCATCAAAGTCCCCTCTTGTAAATTGAAGCCCCCTCTTCTAAATCAAAGTCCCCCCTTCTAAATCAAAGCCCCTCTTATAAATCAAAGTCCTCTCTTCTAAATTGAAGCCCCTTCTCCTAAATTGAAGTCCCCCCTTCTAAATTGAAGTCCCCTTTTCTAAATCGAAGTCCCCCTTCTCAATCAAAGTCCCCCCTTCTAAATCAAAGTCCCCTCTTCTCAACTGAAGTGTCCCCTTCTAAATTGAAGCCCCCTCTTCTAAATTGAAGCCCCCT
>NW_010173944.1:0-8243 GCF_000695765.1 Mesitornis unicolor
CTGCACCGGGTTGTTGTTTCCCAAGTGCAGTGACATGCCTCTTTCTTCTTCTATGTGGCATGCTACAGGCCAGCGGGTAGCCCGGCTGAGGGCACGCTCCCATTTCTGAATTATACTATGATAAAGCAGCGCTGTCCCCGGCTGGGGATGCCTATGAATCAAATCATCGGATCATAGGATATACCCAGCAGAGGCATTTGCTGGGCTTGCACTGACCTCTAGTGACAACGTAGGGGACCAGGGTCTTCAGCCTTCAAGGGGCTGAGAGGGCACACGTGGGTCCTTGGTGCTGGATGGTTTATAACGGTTTGCCCCAGTTTTTGGCAGGACTGTGCACATGAGCCTCCAATACTGCCTTGGAGAAGCAAACCCACTGCCTGATCAGGGTCTGTCTGCTCGATAGACGACTGCAGCGGGTCTCAGGTGTCCCAAACTCCATACACCGTCCCACTAAATGGCTCATGGTCCCCCAGCCCACCAGTACTGTGATGATCCTCAGGTCTTCTGCAGTGTTTGTTCTTCCTGTCCATCTCATTCTTTCTGCCATCCTTAAATCTGACCCCTCATTTATTTCCACTGCCCCATTCCTGCACGGCATCTGATGATTGGCAGTCCACCCTTCTGGCTAGATAGTGCCCATGTTCCTGGCTTCTGGGATGGTCCTGAGTACATCACTCCTGCCTCTCACCTCTGCGTCCCCTTCCCATCACCCTGGCTCTCTTGTAGAGCCTGCAAGCCCTTTCCAGAGCTGGGATGCAAAGTGCAGTGTCTTTGGTTTCTTTGCCACAAAGCTGCTTGCTGCGCTTGCATAGTTGGTCACCAGCTATGTGATGCACATGAAGCATCTCCCACTTCAGAATGCTGTGTAGAAACAGAACCTCCTAAAAAAATACATTCAATCTATGCTGAGGCTATCTTTTACCTCGTTGAGTCTGTAAACAAAAATGGTGAAAGCTTTGGACTCAATCCTTGGACCTGCTAAACATGTCCCAAAAATGCTGAGCTGCCTTAGCTTTTAGGGACATCAGTAGGACTCACGAGCAGGGAGCACTGCATTGCCCAGGAGCATGGGCGAGACCTGCCGTGGCTGCAGTGTGAGGAGAACATGGAAACCCCTTTCCCAACACCCCTCACCCCTATCCCCACATCCTGACTCCCCTCTCACAGCCCATACCTCCAGCACCACCTTTTCCTTGCTTGCCTACACTGTCCTGGTGTGTGCATGTGCGGTTTCTGGGCTCTGATAACAAGATAGTGCCTCATTCAGTTGATATTTCCCTGTCTCTCAGGGGAATGTGTCTCTCTACACAACTCCCTGCCCTTCCAAAGCCCTACAAAGCACTTTTACTCACTGAATTCCAGCTCAGTCCCCTCAGCTCCGTGTTACCATCAGAGCAATGCCCAAAAAGCTCTACAGTGGGCATGCAAATGAAATGAGCTTTTTGTTCTGGAAGTTGTTTCCAGAGGAAGAAAGATTCTATGATGCTCCCCAAAAAACTCAGGACAAAAAGTCACATTTTTTGTGAATGCCAAAAGCCAGGCTTCTGTACAGCTGCAGATCTATCTGGAAGGTGGAGAGAGGCAGGAACACCCCCAACATCCTTTCCTTTAGCACCTCTGACTGTGTTATGCCCTCTGGTTCATCTCTATGAGTGTAAGCATATTCACAGAGCAGAGCTTTGCAACACTTCCTCTTCCCCTAGACATCACTGCAGACAGATCTCTGTTGCCCAAATCCTGACACTGGGATTAGCCTAAGAGACCAGATGAAGCACCTTGGCTTCTCATAAATCTCTGCTGAGAAGTGTGCCTCCTGTGCTTGCCTCCAGGAGGATGCTGGCTGAAGGCCCTTCACCCTGTGGATTGACCCCTCTGGTCCCTGGCTACCCCGATCCACAGGAGAATCCTGAAAGGGGGAAGGCTGCCAGGTACAGCCTTCCACGCTAGGCTGAGCAGAAAGGCAACCAGGTTTCCCAAGCAGTGTAAGAGATGACTAGGTATATATTTATACCAGATACCCACATACTTGAGGTGAATTGTGCAACATGAGATTTGTCATCATACATCAGATCACTGGTATATCTAATCCAATACCATGGCTCTGACAATGTCGGGAGAGCTGAGCTGCCTTGCAGTGATGCACCTCACCAACTGTGCAATGCGGAAACAGACGGATTAAAATTCCTACCTAGTTCCTCCAGCAATCAACTGGTAACCTGACTGCTCTTATTATCTGAGGAAGCAGAGCTGCAAATGTGAAGAATCACAAGACTAGGCAGCCTTCTAAAGTACAATTGCAGCATACATTTCTGGGCTGCCTCCTGGGCTGGATACATTTTGAGTGGGCTAATATTTCATGCTGATTTTGTCTTACACTCCCCTGTTAAATGATTCTTGGGCTAACTGCACCCTAGATATCTGCAGTGGAGAGTTGTTCCATCGCTGGAGGTGACCCATTGTCTTTTACACCACACCTAGCATTTTCTTTAATGCCTCCCATCATCTCCCCCTTCCTTGCATGCTTGATTTTTTTTGTTGTTATTGGTGGATTGTTTTTTCTCTGTTATTTCTACTGCAAGGTAATGAAGCCATTCTCCCGCTCTGGGTGTGCTGGCAGGCAGCTGCATTCTGTAATGGTGCTACTGCCTTTGTGTTCACAGCGCTGTCATCACCCCTTGATCAGCCTGGGAGTCAGTTACTTTTCTTGGCCGCTTTTGGCTTCTACCGTTCACAGAGCAAGACTCTCCCCTGAGCTGTCTGCAGCAGCTTTTGCAACACTCCCCTGAACATGTACAGATAACAGCAAACCCGTTGATGTGAGCAGTTATTGGACTGCTTCTTCCCAGCCTGCATAGCCCGAATCCCTGGTCTTGCTCTTTCCCCCTTGGCTGTCCCTCATTTTCATCTCTTCCTGTGGTGTCCTCCTCTCCTTACCTTGTAGTGAGTACGGGAATAGCTTTTAACTGTTCCTTCTGAGTATGGCTAACAAAGTGGTCTGTGCTAGCCATGCCTCTTTATATCAAGCACCTCATGTCTGGAGAACTGTTTATTTTCATTCCTTAGGAGCTCTCAGAAAAGTGGGGTTTGGCAGGGCTGTCCTCTGTGTATGGCCTCTGCTAGCTCCTGGTGTGATTTTGGGCAGCACTAGCATGTGGACCATTTATCTGGTCTGGCTGATATACTGTAGTCAAATGCCCTGAATTAGTCAGTTGTTGTCTACAGAAAATCCCTTCCTCTTTGTACTGTGACCTGAAGAAAAGGACCATGGAGTGGGAATCCTTCCTTTGCCCTGCAGTGGAGTCTCAGGCGTGGGGATCTTTTTGTATCTCTGCTTCTTCTCTTCCAAAGGCTTTTTATCCAGTGCAAGGACTCCTATGATTTGTCCCTGAAGTAGTCAGGGTCAGTTTTGGTCTTGACCCTTGTAAGACCTGATACCTAAAATCCCTGTAATGGCTATTGCAGGAGTGCCATGACTTTGTCATGTCTGTGTGGCATTGGGTCAGTGTCCCATCATGATGTGTGGAAGATGATCTTTGAGCAAACACCTGTCATATGACACAACCAATAGTGCCATTTGCTCTATCCTTTTCTGCTTCCCTCTGTTTTGTAATTGATTCATCTTTGTTGGCATCTTATTTTCTGTTTGGTGTATTCTGTCCTGCCAGTGCCCAGTGTAATTCCCTGCCTGCCCCTAATGTAACAGGACTCAGAAGATGGTGGTGGGGAGATACCAGGTGTGGAGCAGACTGCCTCATTCATCTTGGGATGTACTTCAGGGACTGCATTGACTAGGGTTGCCGGATGCCAGAGGACCCAGTGTTTTTTCCCAACTGTGAATTTGAGCACTGATCCTTTAAAAGCCCAAGTGGTTTTACTGGCAAACCAAACTGCCCAAAGTGTCCAGTAGCATTCATATCCTTGCTGAGTTCCTGATTACAACAGTTCATGGTGAGGCAGAGGTTGCTGGAAACTGTTGTTCAGAAAACGAGAACATTGCCTGTGGCCTGTCCCGGGCATCCCAACAAAGTTGGGATTATTTTGTTAGCCTGTAAGGCATCATTTTCTCACGTGTGACCTATACCATGCTAGAAACAGGGCACAGATACCAGACAAGCAGTGAGTGTGCTCCTGCAAAACTCCCTGGCTATCACCACCCAGTATTCTCACCTCAGCCACTAGCTCATGTCTCAGCTGCCAGCATTAGCCCATAGCCAGAGAAGCCCTGTCCCTAGTGCCTGACTGGTCTATGGTTACCCTGCACTTCTAGCAGTGCCAGGAGGATGAGGCACAGCAGGAGTCCTGGGACCTCCCGAGACCAAGACAAGTGTCCACTCGTCACACACCATGAGCCTCACACACTGCTGTGTGTGACGTCCATCTCTGGTAAAACTTCAGCTACTAAAGATTCATGTCATGGTTCTGGCTTTGATTAGCATGTGTCTTAGCTCTTCCTAAGGTGGCTTAATTGTTAAAAAAAAAATAAAATCCTTCCCAGATAATTCCCACTAGGCTTTACCTCACTTCATAGCTCACAGGATTGTGCCCCAAGTCTGCTGATATCTGACTGAGTTCTGGGCTTTGGACACTTTGCTCAAGCTCTAGAGCTGCTGATGTGTCTGATCAGACAACTATAGGGAGGCAACAACGGTACCAACTCAAGTGGCTCAGGCAAATATATCAGTGATTTTGCTCTGGGACTCATTTGTGCTAAGGGTTGGTCTAAGACATCATAAATCCTGCAGCATCTTAGGCACAAGCTTCTACACAGATGAGATTCTGTCAGAGTGAGAAAGTACATTTCCAGCTCTTGTGGGTGCAAAGCAAAGCCTGGCTCTGAGATTGAGTGTTACCATTGCCCACACTATCTGCTTGAGCTTGCAGAGAGCCTGAAACAGGAGTTCTGAAAATTGATCAACTTCCCCCTCCCCTCCAGACCATGAAATCTCATATACTGACAAGCTAAAGAACATGATAGTTCTGCATCATCTAAGAGGGGTGAGCTTTGATTCAGTAGAAGCAGCAAATGCTTCTGTTAACAAATATCTGAAACACTAATGAAAAAAAAAAATCCAAACAAAAAACAAAACCAAACAAAGCAAAACTCTTTAAAATAAAGGGAATCAGATTTTATTTTTATACCCTTAAAGTTAAAAATATGCATTTCAAAATATTTACAGTGACTATATATGAAATAACCTTTGTTAATGAAATGGCAACATACAGTACTAGAATATATCCACCAAACTGATAAAGTCTACATAAGAAGAAAATGTAACAGAAAAAGAGAGAAAGAGAGAGAGAAATAAGTCACATCTATGCACAATCTGCACCTGTGTGTTTTTTGATACTCTGCCTTTTAGTTGTGGATTGTGTCACAGAAAGTTTTGACTTCTTGTCCCTTATAAATGCCCCCTGTGACTGAGATTCTTCAAACTGACAGAAATTTGTGGGTTGCAGCAGTACCAATGTCTTAATTTCCCATGTCAGACTTTCACATGGGGACCTTGTATTACAGAGTGGACTCAAAATCTCTCAGCAACCCTAGGAGGTAAGTATAGATTTATGGAAGAATTTGGCAGATGGAAAAGCACCAGGTTAAGTGACTGGCCTAAGGTTGTGCAGGAAGGAGCAGAACTCACAAGCCCTGCCTCATCTCTCCTAATTTCTCATTAGGGAATGCATCTCCTCTGCTAACCAGTATCATCTACCTTTGAGATGAGCTGTGTCACAAGGTGGGAATCTGAATTAATACCCTGTTTGGGGTGATGATGTGGAAATAAAACCTGCCTGACAGATAAGAACCTGTCTCACTAAGGATATGTGATCCTGCAGTGCTGTTACCATGTTCTGGTGCTGGTTTAGTGTAGTGACACAGCCAGATGATTCCCTCTCTCCATATGCATCATTGAGCAATTGTATCCTCTGTAATTAGGAGCCCCTATGAATCTTCACCCCCATTTTCTCTCTCTCTCTCTCTCTCTCTCTCTCCATCATCCATGTCTGTGTATTTGCCCTTCCTACCTGTATCTGATTCAACCATGGGAATGTCAAAATAGTAAACCGAAGAGCAAAAAAAATGCTGCTTTATTTCTGTAGATATGTTAATATTAATTTAAACTGATTTCTATTGGGTGGCTTCTCAATTTAATGTATTTAACTTTCACTCATGTGCATATATATATATATAGAGAGAGAGATATATATAAAAATGTAACAAAAGGCCCATCCCATTTGTTTCAATGGACAAAAGAAGGGGTCACAAGCCTCACTTCCCAACCCATAAGGCACACCGAAAGGTAAGCGAGAAGGGCTCTAGGAAGGGAAAAAGATGTAGCCCTTTTCTGTGGTGCCCTTCAATCATCACTGCTGCGCTTGAAACTTTGTGAAGGTATGTATGACATGAGTTTGCAGAAAAGGAGAACAGCTGGGTCACTTGCAGATTTCTGGTGCAACAGCCCCAGGAGCGCTAGATCAGTTGGAGCTGTTTCCTCCCCCTCTTTGGTGAAGGAGTTTCGGAGGGTTCCAGCTTTGCTAGTGATTTTTCTGTGGTGGTGGCAGTGGTGATGATGGTGGCTGTTTCTGTCTATTGGTCCAACAGTTCTCTCAGCAGAGCAATTCTTCCCCATTCCCAGTAGCCAACCCTCTCCCCTGGACTCCCATCACCCTTATTTTTTCCTGAGAACGAAGTAGAGGATGCTGATGATGAAACTGAAGCAAAAGCAAATCCAGGCCAATATGAAGCAGTAGCCATGGTGAGAACTTGTGGCCTCTGCCACCCTGACTGTGAACCGAGCTGTGTAAATGGAGACTGCAATCAGAATGCAGATCCCTGTGAGAAGGAAGGAGGGAAAAAAAAAGAGAGTTGAAAAATGCATAGAAACCGGCATCACTGCAGGACTTCTGAAGTACCATTGTCCCCTGAGATCATAATGCATGTCTTGTGCCATATGAGAGAGGGGCTGTGCCCCGTAGGCTTATTTAGGGAGGATTTCTATTGCAGACTTGATATAAGACACTTAGGGCTTGTTTAGTGGGTGCCATGGGGAATAAACCTTTGTTAGGAGGAAATTAGTAATAAGGTCTGCAGACAGTTTGGTGCTATATGTAGGATCCCATGAGCAGTAGCTGTCTAACTGTTTATTCCCCTGCCCCCAAAAGTACTTGAATCTTTTTTGTTGTCTTTCAAAGGTATTTTGCAAAGCTCACTGGAGTTTTCTAATGAAAATCTGGTAATTTTTTTCATTATATACAGTAAAAAAAAAAACCAAAACAAACAAAACAAAAAACCACCAACTTTCCAATTCCTCAGTGCTGTGTTTTCCCAAAAAAACCAGGTCACTTGAAACTTTTAGCTGGCTGACAACTTCCCTTGATGGCCGTGTGTGGCAGACAAGTGCACTTGCAGAGGCAGTGGGATGCATGCAGAGCCATTAAAAGGCGAGCATACTTACAGCAAACCAGCATGAAGGCTCCAGTGATGTAGAAACGTTTCCCTTTCTCCAGGGTGAACAGCTGGACAATGAACATGACAAGTGCGATGACGGAGAAGATGATCGCTAGGATCATAAAAGCTTGCACGGTTTTAAGGGAAGCTGTGAATAGATTTGAGAAGGTCAGGACTCAGCCACGGTGTTATGCATAGACATTCTGGAAATCATCACCACAATGAAAATGCAGGTGTCACATACCCTCATCACTACTGTTGACTACCAGCCGCTCGCAGGTCTTGTTGCACAGTAGCCAGAGTCCCGATGAGGCTGTCCCTAAGTTGGAAGAACCCACCATCCAAACCTGAAACAGGACAGAACAGTTGTGTCAAGGTGGGGGCTGTCTTGCTCTTCTGGTCAATGGTCAGACTGAACTGTGAGAGGAGCACCAGTAGCCCAAGTGCCAGGAGACAGCCTTAAAAGCCAGCATGTGTCGGCAGAGGGTGGGAGATGACACAGGCTTCCAAAGCCAGGAGGGAAAATCACTCAGATAATCCTTTCCCTTCCGTAGGAGAGTGCTATGAGGCGAGCAACCAGCCAAGGCAGGTGCGAGGGTCCTCCAAAATCTACCTCAGCGGGGTGTGGGGAGACCCAGGACGCGCCGCTCCCGCCGAGCCGCCAGGGGTCAGCCTCGCCCCGGGTTTCCCCACGCCGGGGGGCCTGGCTGCCCACCTTTGCTTGGGCTTTCCATCAGGGGCAGCGCTGGGAGCCGCTTGTGGCGGGGCCCCCCCCCCCCCCCCGCGAGGGGTGGCTCCC
>NW_010173944.1:8274-12129 GCF_000695765.1 Mesitornis unicolor
AAACAGACTGGCATGGGAGAGCGCCTAGTTGTGCAACAGCCTGGCCGCCAGATGGGACGATAAATACCGCTCCAGAGCTGTCATCTGCCGATGTCCCCAGCTCCTCATCACACGCCCTTGGATGAAAAGTGTTGAGGTGCCGCTGGCTCTGGGATTTGGGAGTAGGGGTCCTGTACCAGCCCGGCTGCCTTTCTGCTCCCTGAGCACACCCATCCCTGCTTCATATATACTCATGGCCGTGAGCGATTGTTCTTCACCTGTAGACCTGAGCACCCACCCATGAAGGTCTGGCTACTGCTGCAGAAGGCAACACCTGTATCTTATCCAGGATGGTCTCTACTTACATTGGAAATGGTGGAGACAAAGAGCATGATGACAGTGGCGATGTGAACCACAAAGATACCAGCCAGTAGCACCAACATCTTGGGTCCCTTGTAGGTGGTGTCTCTGATACAGAGAACTCTGTAGAAGAACAAAAACAGAGAGAGGAGGTGAAGTGAAGGGCTGAATCAATAGCAGTACTCTAAGCTTTATTTACATGCAAGAAAACAGGTTGATCTTAAGTCCAATCTGGAATCACGTAGACACAAAAAAACATCACTAAAACCTGTCAAAACCTGCAAGGGAGTTACTCAGGAGGTTAAAGAAAGCCTGGAGGTAAAGGAACCAGTTTGGGAGGAGATGTAGAGCAGGGGTAGTTAGCTTGGGGGTATTTTAAAAATAGCCTGGGTATATCCACAGGTTGCTTAAATTGGTGTGTGGTTATGTAAAGTAAAAAAGACATACTCCAGGCCTACACTCCAGGAAGAGGAGTTTTTACTCACAGGATTCATAGACGTCAGGAAAGATTTTCTGTTCCTCCTTTCCCTCTCCCAGCACAGCCTCCTCCAGCTGGTCTGGGACAGGGCCAGGTGGTGTGAAGTGGAGGACTCTGTGTTCCTGCATGCATCAGTGTTGAGCAGTGATGGAGAGTGGACTGGGGGACCACCCCTACTCAATGGCCTACTCAATGGCTCCATTATGTGAAGGGGAGAATAACCACAGCAGAAGCACCTCTGAGGCATTCTGGGGCAGGGGAAGATGCTTAGGTTTGCAATTAAAATCACTTATTTCCCTTTTAAAAGTTAAAGCATGCAGATCACTTTATTACTGCAATAAGATTCTCCTGTAATGCAAACTCCTCTTTGGTTTGGTTTGGGTTTGAGGTGGGTTTTTTTGCTTCTGTACCCTGCAAGCTTTTACTTTTTGTAAGATTCCCTGTCATTGATGAACATCTGATTGGAAAGGCAAGGCTTTTGGGACGGGGAATATGTCTCAGATAGCTCTTGCGACAATGTTCATCCAGGCTGCTGGCTTCTCTGAAAATGTGAAATAAAAGAAACAAATCTAAGCTGTGAGAATGAGTCCAGGTCACTCACACAAAGTGAGAGAGTGCACTTCCCCTCCTTCCAGGCATTTATTAGTTATCATGCTGTATAGTGACAGAAATCAGGCAGAAGAGTTTATTGGGTCCCCTCTGTGGTCAGTGAAAGACTGCTTCCTAGGAAGTTTCTCAGGACTTTTGTTGCTTTTTCTCTTGGTAATGCTGGTACTGAAGTGATACTGAAGCACAGTATCAAGCATTTGATTCATGTTTTCTGTCAAGTTATTTTGGTCCAGGTGACTCAGGTAAGGTTTGACGCCATCACCATTTGTACAGGGTGTGGTAACATTGTCATGGAACAATACAATTATACTTTATGATGTCTTTCACGCAAACTGTAACAAAAGGCTTTCTAAAGTCCCATAAATGTGTTTTCTTTTATTCAATGACTTCACCTTCTCCACTCCTGTCTTTCCTGTCATTGTGGCCATGTGTGGGAGTGTATTCCTGTAAAGTGCTGTAGCTATTCCCTGCACTGCTTTGGATACAGTTTTCCAAACCACAGTGGGAAGCCAGGCTTCTCCATCAGTGGCTCTTCGTCTAGTTCAGCATTAGCTGATGACCAGGAGGAAGTCCTTGAGTTCAAGATTTCAAGGAACCAACTCTGTTAGGTCACTCCTCCCACCCAGACAAGGCCACTCCTTAGAAGGACAGTGGTGACAGGAGGTTTGGTGACTCGTCCTATTTCCTCAGCAAGAACTTGTCTGCTCTGAGGTTTTCTTCACATAGAAGAGCTCTTTGGAATTGTTTAGCCCTGGCTTGCTGAACATGGGCCAGGCTTGCTTGTCTGCTTTGGGGTATCCTAGCAAACTCTTCATGCTCTAGGGCTTGATTTGCCTTATCTCTGTGCTCTCTGTTTTCACAGTACCTCCCTTAGTGATGATCTTGGGGAAAGTGCAGCCTTTTTGGGAGTTTCTTTCTGACTGCAGTGACAGTCATTTATGAGTTCAGCATTGCCAAAATCTAGATTCTCAATACTATATGCAGGCTCCCACATGAACACACCTGATTTGCGCATTAAACCCCTATTTACTGCAAAAGGAACGAAGGTTTCAAAACGCTGTATGCCAACTGATGCGGACATCACCACTGTACGTTGAGCTGAGAAACTATTGCTGTTGCTATGACTAAGCTATGTATCTGCAGCAGGTGGCTTGAAAAGAGCCTCTGAGTCAAATCTTTGCATCCCTTTGGCTACTTGTCATCCTTTTATCTGTTTAACTTGGGTTTTACGCAAACTGCAGTGAGTGCTCTTGCCACCATAGTGCATTGTTGTGCATACACCAAATTGTGGCAAGTTTGCCTACCATGAAATTTGCCTTTACTGAACAGTGGCTAAACGTTCTTCTTTCTTAGATGAACATATTTTTCCATGGTCTCCTTAAAAATTAATTCAGCAGGGGTTTTTTTGCTGGTTATTTTTGAGGGCCTTCAAAAAAGCCCTGTACTTGAAAGACTAAAAACCTACTTTCACGACACCTTAAAGGACTAGAACAGTCCTTTCAAATGCATCTTCTGTTCGGGTTCAAAAATGAAAATGAGGGATAAATGTTACTTTTCAATGTAAAATAAAAAACCCAGACACAGATCTTGACCAATATGCTAAGAAAAATCCCAAATCCTTTATTCTCTTTGCTTTTTCTGCCCATTCTTGCGCTGCGCTTTCAGTGGACCGACTTCCTGAGGACGTCAGCACCTCTCCCTGAATACACAGGCTATCAAATGCAAACTCCCCCGGGCTATGTGCTCACAGCTTAGTTTTGATTCTTTGTGAGTTAAAGCACCAGCCGCCCTCTCTATTCATTCGCTTTCCCCTTTCTTCATCTCTCCCTGCCTTTTAAATAAAACACTAGAGAACAATCCTAAAGGAGCACTGGGTGAACCAGCAGCATTGACATAGAGTCATCTCTGTCTCTGGTGGTGTAGCATGGACTTTTGCTCCCATTAGACAGAGAAGCTGCCAGAGCATTGCTGACTGACAGGACACTCTTTACATTTGTTAAGTGTGAGACATCTTTCTCTGCTACAGGGTGGGGTCGCATTTCTGGAGCAATAGGACACAGTTGCATGCAAATGCCTTTTCTTCCATTCCCCTACCTAAACTGCAGCTGGATTTGGAGCTACTCGGGCTCTTCTTGGGCTATGAGTCAGTCTTAGCCTTCCTAGAGCTGCCAGTTTTTCCACTGACTCACCCCAAAGCTCTCAAAAGCACATTTATTTAACCCTTCAAGTGTTCAGGACACACTGTCAGTTTTAGGACTGCTTCTCAAGAACTAGTCAGGAAACCAGGTTGTGAATCTTGCATTGAGCCTCCTGGCACCTCTTCCCAAGGAAAGACCCCAGCTAAGCCAAGAAAAACATGACTGGACATGGGAGTAAAATGACTACTGAAGTAGGACAAGCTAATGAGGAAGCAGGAGTCAAGGTCATGC
>NW_010173944.1:12160-59736 GCF_000695765.1 Mesitornis unicolor
CCTGTGTGAGTCAAGAGAAGATTTTGCACTGATGACAGTGGACTGAGTTTCCTTTTCCTGGGATGATGGATGAGGAAAAATAACAAGCCCCACCAACAGTAACCATGAATAACAATCACCATAGCAGCCTTCAGCACAAAAAAGCCTACAGATAAGCAAGACAGCCTCTTATCTGTGTAGAGACCATTTTTCGATCTCTGCAGGAGTGCACCTACTAAGGAACAACACATAGCTCTGCTGCATCTTAGTTCAAGTTCAAGCAGGCAAGCACTATCCACTGAAAACTAAGACAAAGTCTTCTTGAGCAGGCATATCACCCCTCTGACTACTTAAGTGTTTTGGATCCTTCTATCTGGAGGGCAGTCTGGAGCAGTGAGTCCTTGCCCTCGGTTTGCTGCTTAGCATAGCATCAGGATGGAATGCAAAGTGCCACTTGGAGATATGACAAAGGCTGACACTATAGTTCCTCAAATATAGGGAGTGGGTTACTCAAGAGGATCAACCAGATTAGGTAGTGGTTCTTCACTTCTGGCAGAAAGTGCACAGCAGTGAAAGGAGCAGAGGGGAAGGGTACAGGATGCTTCTGTAAGAATGATCAGGTTGTTTGGGATGAAAAATCAAAGCACTCTTAACTAAATCTGAGATATTTCATACCTGAAGTATTTCTAAGGGCTGTAGTTCATCTAAGGTTCCCATTCCCACTTCCATTCCCATTCTCCTCTCTGAACTGAGGTTCCTGCATGGGACTACCTCTCCCAGGGTGAGTTGGTGAGACATGCGGTGAGAGATGCTGGCTCAGGGGAGAACTCAGCCAATGGTCTGTAGCAGACTATAGTGTCCAGGGAGCATAGGACATGTAAATCACACTGCCTGTAAGCACTCTGATGACCCCTGACTCCTCTAAAACTCAGGTTTTCAGCTGAAGTCCCTTGGGTTTGATACAGTCAATTTCTCAACAAGGAAAAGACAGCATTTCAGGGAAAAAGCAAATGCCTTCAGCCAGAATGACGACAAAAATCTCCACAGATTGAGAGCAGGAGAGATGAAAGAAATTCTTCCTTCTCCAGCTGCCACAGAATATAAGAAATGCAGCAGTAAGTCAGACCAGTTGGTCTGTCTCACCCAGTGCACTGTCTGTGATAGTAGCAGTAGGAGGTCCAATATTTAGAGAAAGCAGGTGAACCAGGACACTATCTGAGGTGACATGGCGCAGTCTCACACCAAGAGTACTGTTGGTTCGAATCAGGGCCAAGACTACTTGGAAAGGAAGGGGAAAGTTGGAGAGGATGGGACAGAAAATGAAAACTATTTGATATTGTTTGAGACAGACACAAAGTGCCATCACTGGTGCATTCTTCCATGTGAAGCCAACCTACAAACTGCACCGCTGCAGTGATGCCACCAGCACAGAACACCTCAGGGTGAGATAAAACCTTCTGCAGAATTCGTAGATCTGTCTTTGACCGAGCTAAGGCCCCGACTGCATCTCAGCCTGACTAAAACTGCACACCTTGTCACTGTGCAATATGAGCATGAGTTCTCATCATGCCCAGGGTCATTTGGCAGGATGCAAAGATGTGAAGATCACTGTGATATTCTGGTGACATGGTGACTTTGGGCCCATCACATTGTTACTGGAAAGCACGCAACTTTCAACTACAGGGATGGATCTTTATGCTTTCACCCTTTGCTCTGTTTCTTGCTTCAGATCCAGCTGAATCCAGAGTCCTTGCTGACTCCAGGCTTTCATAAACCACCATATGCCAGCACTGCTGATGACAACCTGGTTTTGACAGACCAGCCTGACTCAGTTTACAAATCAGATGCTTTTTATAGACATGTGGATGAGTAGGCTGGTGCCTCTGGAAAGGGATTTCACATGTGTGGGAAAGGGGTTGGGCAGGAGGTGTGCATGGGCACATGGAGACCTTTGGAGCCTCTGGTTTATGGCAGTGAGAAAGATTTTGTGCATGCATGGGTGGTGGCTGTGGTGACCACATGGGGTACAGCAAGGCTGTATGAATGCAGATGCTGTATGTATTGTATGCAATGCTGTGTGAGTAGCAAAACAAAAGGAAAGCATAGAGCAGCCTGAGGGGCTACAACTAAAAATAAGCTTCAGTAAATGGAAGATTTTGTCTAGTTCTTGGGAAGCATTTCCCAGTGGTACGGTCTCCAAGGGATCAGGGGGAATTGCCTTCCCAGGGGAGTGGTAAATCCCCAGCATGCGAATAATTTCTTGTGGCACCAAAGTCCTCAAGAATCCACCCCTGATACTGAACCTCCAGTTGCTGAGAGATGCAAGAGGGAGTCACAAAAGATGACACACAAGGGTTTTCCAGCTCTCATGCTTGTGATTCATCTGTGAGTGGGGAAATACCACTCCTAGGGCAGACAGTGAGAAATTGGTGTTTTCTCCAGAAGAAACCGCCCTGGAGCGCTCAGCCACGTGACAGCACCAACAGAAACTCCGAGGCTCGCTTGGTAGTGGGAAGGGGAAGAGACAGCTGCCTGGGAGCTTGTGGGCAACCAGCAGCTGCTGCTGGAGGAGGACACTGTCACTTCTCACACCAGACACGCCAAGAAAGGGCTGGGACTGATGGGTGGCGAGTAAGAGGGAGGGGTGGCGAAGAGGACCTCAGAGCTAATAGAAGCACAGAAGCATTCCTCTGCACCTCTGGAGGTGCAATGGGGAGCACCCTCACCCCTTAGCCTGTTGGATGGTCCCTAGGAGGGTTAATTAGACTTGGAAGCTGCTGGGACTTGCAGAGGTTCAGACAATATGCTGAGATAGGTGAGAAACGTTTGTGGGAGGACTGATAGTCTGAGTGATGATGTGATGTGTGTAGGGGTGTGCGCCTGCAATGCTGCGTGGTTCCCTCTATGAATGGGATTGTGCGTCTGTGGTTTCCCCATGAGCAGAGCTAAACCGCATGTGTGTGTGAGCCTGTGTGTGTGAGCCTTTCTGTGTGCATGCTCATGCATGGCTTCCTTATGGGTGCACGTATCTCTCTGTGAGACTTTGACACTAACAGTGCCCACTTGGCAGAAACCATCTGACGGATATAACAGGAAAGTTCAGGTTATGGTGTGGTGTGAGCAAAAGTGCAAAGATCATTTCTGGTGGGCCTTCCTGCTTTTCCTTGCAACGGCCTTTAAGTAGAGGTAGAAGGTCTGTGGAGCCCACATCAGCTGTTCTTTTGGCTGCATTTTCAAATTAAAAATGCAATTCTTTGATTTATGTAGACAGTTTTGTAAAGATCTTCCTTTTTTTTTTCCAAGGGAGGGTAACTGAAAAAGAAGTGGCTCCTTACCAGTTAGCATCCCTCTCTCTCAAGACTGAAAAACCTTTGAACATGCCAGTACAGCCTATGAGACACTGAGGTCAATGTGACTTAGGCATCTAAAGAGTCTGAGCTTTTGAGTCAGTCTACCTCCAGGGTGTCCTTGTTCCTGTAAGCCAACTTGGAAAAGACTGCACAGGATTAATTTGCAAAATTGTGTGATAGCTCTTTCGTTCAATCCCCAGTGCATGTGTGATGGACTGGAGGGAGTGGAAGCGTGAGTATAAAGCAGAAGCAAGAGGATGCTGAGCATTTTGAAGCTTGCCCCTCTTGCTCCCATGGCTTTCACTGTCCTATCCAGAGGCTTGCTGGAGCCTGTAAGGGTGATGTCTCTTAGGAATGAGAGGAACGCGGACACTGGACCTAGTCGTGGCAGCTGCTTTCACAACTCCCCTCCTTGAGCAGACTCTGCCCTGTGAGGGCAAAAGGACAGCAGAGGCCCTCACCCTGGATTTCCTCTAATCCAAATATATTGCCAGGTGGCCCCACATGGCAAAAGCTAAGGCATGAGTCACTGCTCACCTGCTGTCAGCCACTCCAATGCTCATAGTTCATTGTATTTCTCTGCAGGGCTGAGGATTACCTAGCCCAAGACCTGTCCTTGGGGCTTTCATTGTGGGTGTCTCCCCATGTCTGCAGTACAGACTGGTTTTCATTGGGGAAAGGACATAGTTCTTAATTTTGAGCTTGGTGAGCCAGTTACTCCCCTGGGAAATGTAGGTTCTGAATTGTCCTAACCTGTCCCTCCCTACGATGACAAGGTATGGTCTTACTCAGAGAGCAACTTCCATGTACTCTCTGCCCTGCTGCAAATGGTTCAGGAGGAGGAGGGTTTGTGGAGCTGCAAAACTGGTCAGGGTTTCTTTTGTTCATTGTCCAGCTGTTCTAACTCAGGAGGTACTTTCCAAAACTCTCCCAGCAGGGTTTGAAGAAATCATTCTCCAGATCACAGCCCCCACATGTGCTGCCTTGCTGCCCTCCCTGCAGTGTAATGGTGTAAAGCAGTTTAAGAGAGGAAGGACTCTAGATTTACCTCTGGGCAGTTGATATGGAGAATTGCTGCTGGACCCTGTGGGATGACTGAGTGTGGAGTGACTCTGACAGAGAATCTGTACTGTCACATATGAGTTGGTGCTTCAGCACTAGGGCCAGTATTACAGCATGGTGGCTACCAGTTTGTTATCAGTCCTGGCAGGGGCTGTAAAAAGAGCAGAGCCACGGAGAAGAGCCTCTGTTTCTCTGCACACTGCTTTGCCTCAGCAAAAAAGACCCATGGAGTATGAAGCATCCCTCTTCAGATGGGGAGATAGCAAATCCCCTTCTTTGCCTTCCATTTTGGAGGTGTAAAAGAGCACCTCTGGGTCTCTTTCTTAGAATCATAGAATTATAGAAACATTTGGTTGGAAAAGACCTTTAAAATCATCGAGTCCAACCATTATCTGTCCACTGCTAAATCATGTATCTAAGCACCATGTCTTTTAAATGTCTTCAGGCATGGCAACTCAACCATTTCCCTGGACAGCCCCTTCCAGTGCCTGATAACCCTTTCAGTGAAGAATTTTTTTCTCATATCCGATCTAAACCTTCCCTGGCACAACTTGAGGCCTATCTCATCCTATTGCTTGTTACCTGGGAGAAGAGACTGACCTCCACTTCCCTACAATCTCCTTTCAGGTAGCTGTAGAGGATGATAAGGTCTCCCCTCAGCCTCCTCTTCTCTAGGCTAAACAACCTCAAGATACTCTGGTTGCTTTTAATTTAAAAGATCAAAACCTATCACCAGGAAACAAAATCAGTTACTGAAGGATTTCTTTCCATATTCCTGCTTCTACTTTCTCCTGCAAAGGACCTATGGAGTTCTGTGAGTGAATAAAGCCCATGTGTGGGTGAAACCCTGGCCTCTATATTCCACCATAGTGACAGGAAGCAGGGAACAAATTTGACAAAAATAACTGTAATTTAAGAATTTTGACACACTTCTCCCTGCCTTGAATGAAGGGTAAAGAAAGCTCAACTTTGAGTCCTTTTTTGTTATTTTTTTTCAGGAGAACAAGAGGAAGGAGTACCACACCCTGCAGCCTGACCTCTGTTGTGTTGGGTGACAGTGCTGTCACCTCCGTATCAAAGGGTGCAGGCACAGGAGTCCACTGAGATCAAAGGGGTCTGGTAGTCCTATTTCTTGCCTTGTGGGGCACTTGAGTATCCCAGCTCTGCATCAGTTACCTCCCCCTTTGCTATCTCGTGTAGAGAACCCATCCAGCAGCCAAAGGGAACTGAGCAAGTGCAATCATGCTGTGGAAGGGGTGTCATGGTGTTGTGTGGGTTTAATGGGACCTGTGAAGCCCTGTGGCAGCAGGCAGGGCTAAGGAAGCAGCCTGTACCCCGATATCTCTCCTGCTTTTGCTCTGAGGAAACTCAAACAGGCACAGGCTGAGTGCCATGTGCCAGCCTTGCATCTGGGCAAGTGTTGAATAGAGAGAAGGATTCGTGCTTGCAGTAAATCTCCCTCATCTCATTATAAACAAGGCCCTGAGGCACATCTTTGTTAAAAAAAAAAAACAACCAAACTGCTGGCTTTTATCAGCAGATCTGCTAGAACTGTTTCAAAATACAATCACTGCTCCACCCCAGGCCACCAAACAGTAGTTCCTGCATGTACTTGCATTGCTCGCACACTGCTAAATTAAAAGACCACCAGTCAGGCCAGCAGGGCCGGTTTTCCAAGCCCAGGGCTCTCTGTCCTCAGCAGAGGACTGGGGAGCACTAGCAGCCCTGCAGCTCTTAGGCACCCACTCCAAAACTGGGTGTTTCTCAGCAAGATCCCAAGTCCCTCCTCCATTATTGTGTCCTTGGGTGTGGCTGGACTCCATCTCTCTCAGATGTCTACCTCGGGATGGCACGTGCTCGGTGGAGATGCCCAGCTCTCACATGAGGGATGCCTGGATGACTGGCTCCGGCTGTGTGCCCTGTGTTTGCGGGGTTAGTCATAGTTGGGAGGGAGAGGGAACTTCGAGGGAGCCCGCTAAGGGGAACTCCTTCGGTGGATGTTCAGTGCCTCACATGAAGAAGCTGCATTTCAGGGTGTGCTTCCAGGCACTGCAGTGATATTAAGTTACCTCAGTTTTGCTTCTTTTCCTATGCTGATCCTTAAGGCAGCAAATAGAAATAAGCTGCCTTCAACCCCTCACTCCCTTAGTGCACTCAGTCCACAGGTTTGGCAGCTGTGAAAGGTGCGCTAGGTGGAGGCATCCACTGACCCCCGTTATCACTGGAACAATAGCTATTGGTCTCTGTTTTCACACTCTTCATCCCCAGCTCCCTCTTGTGTGTTTGCTCAGAAAAGAATCCCACTCCATCCAGAAATGTGAAGTGGGCAGTTCCTGGGCAAAGCTGCTCCCGGAGGTGCTTTGAGGAATTCAAAGCTTTTGAGTGAAAGTTGCTCTGTGGCCAAAGCATTATTATTATTTTTTGCAAACCAATTTCATTGTTAAATGTGGTGAACAACAACTTCCAAAAACACTTTCTACCCAGACTGATTGCTGACTGCCCTGGAAACACTCGCTGCCTCAGTCAGCTTCCCTACCACTCAAACACATCTATTTCTCAGGCAGGAGGCACCTCTGTGTAACAAAACCACAAGCAATAGAGCCAGAGGGGACCTCAAAATTCACAAAATCCATCCTTCTGCAACAAGGTTAAGGTAAACTCAGCTTCTTAGCCATTTATATAGTAACTGCCCACAACACCAGCCTGAGCCCCAGCCATCTCTGGCAGGATGGAGCTAAATACTGTTTCAGTCTCTTTCATACACATGAAACTGTGCAGGGGCGTGCTGGGTTCCTGCAACAGGAACCAAAGCCTGGTGCCAACAAACTGGCTCTGCTCCTCTCCCTTTCTCAGACTTCAAAAATAGTTCAGGGTTTTGACCGCAGGATACAAACCATAGCAGACAGATGAAGTGAGAGAATTAGTGAAGAAGGGGAGGGTGGGATGGAGGGGGAGGTTGCATGGAAAAAGGCAGATGAATAGGGAAAATTGCCAGTCTCTGCAATCCTACACTTCCCATCAGTGCCTCCCCTCACCACACCCCATCATGCAGCCTGTGGTGCTCTTAGCAATTCCACCCGCTCCCTCACTTTGCCTCTCAGTGCTCCCAGCTCCAGGATTTGTGCTGCTAAGGAAGACAGAGTGTGCATTTCTACCCATGCCATGGCTTTGCCTAAGAACTGGGGCTTAGCTTCATCCTCAGGATCCAGGACACCAACAGAAAGAGAGAGCTCCTCCCCACTGCATCCCAAAGCCTGCACCTTTGAGGCCCCTCCAGCTTGACTTGGAAGGATCATTGGTGTTCTAAATTAAAGCTTGGCAAACTACCAATGAAGGGGAAAGAAGTGCAGAAAAAATAGTGCAAGAGCCAGAAATGCTGAACCAGCAAATTAGCAACCCTAATTTGAAGTAGGCATTTTCCCACATTTGTAAACAACGCCACTCCAAAAGCGCAGGCAGCTCCGCTACTGAGGCTTGCTCAGGTTGGGCGCCCCGCGCCTGCACCCTGGCTCCACATGCCCTGGAGGCGAGAATAACTCTGCTGCAATCAGTCAGTGCTCTACAATTGCAACTGGGGTGCCTTGCAGTGTCACTTTGCCCCGTAAGGCAGCTGGATTTCAAAGCAAAAGCTGAGAGGTTATGGCATGTCCCATTGCAAACTTGTGTGCCAAGTTGAAAGTTGAAGAGAAGTGGCAGAGGAGAAAAGCAAGCTGGAGCTGCTGGGCAAGAGGAGCAGCTGCCAGCAAGGGAGAAAAATGGCTGAGGATTTTCGGGAGCAGCTCTTACCGTGCGGGCTGGGGATGGTCCTGGCACCTGTGGGAGCAGAAGCGTTGCTGGGCTGCAGTGCTGATGTCCTGGAGCGTGGAGCTGTAGTGAAGGGGAGTGACCTGGTGGTGGTTTAAGTTTCCTCCGGTGGTGAGGGAGGGTGGTGTCTTTCCACTCTGTTTTAAAGGAGTTACTATGAATCAGTCTGCCTTTAAAGAGAGGGAGAAGGAAAAAAAAATAATGAGCTACGCCCTGCTTTGTTGGCAGGGAGTCAAGAGTCGCTGGGAGGAAACCAGCGATTCAAAGAAATCTGCAGGGCTGCGTCTGACTCAGTGTGCAGGACAGAGACCGCAGCCTGGAAAAACGACTGACGCTGATCCAGCTGAGTAATAGAGGCCCACAACAGCATCTGTTTATAAAACTGAACTTCTGGTTGTCATAAAAAAAAAATAAAAATGTATAGTTACAAACGTGGCAACAGGACTTCAGTGATACAATTACTCAAACAAACAAACAGCCTGTTGGCAGGGGGCATCCCGAGGCTGGATGAGTCACGGCATCCCCTCTCCATGCTGCACAGAAAGAAGTCGCTGAGGTTGGCAGTGCAGGAAACTGAAAATTGGCTATGTGGAGTTGGCACGGACAAGACTTTTGGGGATATACCAAGGAGCAGAGATGCTCAAAATACAGCTTTGGCCTATTGGCAACTCTGGAGCAAGTTGGCCAGATGGTGGTGGTTTGCTTCCACAGAGAGAGAGCAGGCAAGGAAGATGAAATGAGGAGTTTGTGATTTGCAGTTTTCTGAGGTCAGCATTTCTTGTCATCTTAAAGACCTCTAAAAATAGCTCCTTTACATTTGCAGGGAACTGACTGGTGTAGTTGTCTCATGGATGCTACAGGCAAGACTGAGTGGGGATGTGCTTGAGATGTGGCTGAAGGGGGAAGAAGTTTGTCAGAAAGCATCTGGGTTAAATTGTGATCCATATTGTGGTGGAGTTGGTGATTTGCTACTGTGAGGAATCAACCCTGTCTTTGCAGAGGCCCAGAAAGAGAGAAGCAGATACTGATAAAATACCTGGCAAAGGCTTTTCCCATTTTAATGAGAAGGACACTGGATTGCCTTTATTTGAAAGGTAAAGATTGTCCTCTTTGAAGACTACACAGATTAAAAGACTTCACTATTTTTCAGATTATTCCTTCTCTCTGGTGTTATTGATTTGTGTCTCATCTAATTTTATACTATATCAACCTGCTTAAAAACAGAGCTATGGATAAAACAGCAGCAAAGATGACACATATAATGGGCAAAGACATCATGCCCAGACAGTCCCATGGGAATTTTGCCACTGATGGAAAATAGACAGATTTTTGTTCCCTGAGGATAGAATAAGCTTAACTGTGTTTAATACCTACGGGTTAGAACATGCTTCTTGGTGATATACATGAATACAATATCCAAGGAAAGGAAAATATATCTGCCTACCCTGCAGAAGGATCTGCCATTTGCATTGCGCTGCACTGTCCATTTGCCCTTCCCTCTACCCCCAGCAGAGCTCATTGGAGTGATAGATGATCAGCACCATGCAAAATACTGGAGTTTGGCTGTGGTGGAGCATCCTCTGCCCCAGACCTGTTTACAAGTCACTGCCAGAGGGCAGCTGCCTGCACACTTGCAGAATTGCACATCTGAGACCCATCAGCCAAAACATCTGTGTCTGAAACACACTCACATAGGGCAACAGCTGTGGAGCCCCCTAAGAAGTCAAGTGTGAAGTGACCCATGACTGGCAAAGCATGGTTTGTCCAGAGAGAGCAAACTTGTTTTGTACAACTTCCTCTTCAGCCTGGGAGGCCATGTCAGGCAATGGCCAACATCAGAGGCTTCACAAGGAGACAGCAGGATTCTGCAGCATCAGCATCAGCTTACCCACAGGAGCATTACTTCCTAGCTCTCCATCTGGAAACGCTGGTGCCCAGCCAGCAGAGTAAAGAGAAATTAACCATACAAGCCACATAGGCTGTGACTGTGACCCCAGAGGAGCACTGGTATCCTGCCAGCAATTGGCTTCATCCCTGTTGCTATACCTGTCAAGCTGGCTGTGAGAGGGGGTAGCAGCGAGCATCAAGAGAACAAAGGTACAAATAGATGCTCATATTTGGGAGCAATGCTGCATGCGGGCAAGGTGATGGTTTAAGCAAGAATGTTCTCCCCTAATGTCAGGGTACGATGAGGTCAGGAGAGAGCTCAGCTTCCACTGAGCAGATTGGTAGCTCTTTGGTATATTTCCACCTTGCATCTGAACAGGGAGACAAGGTAGAAGTAACCTTACCAAACAGTTGAGGTAGGAGAAAAAAAATCAAGTTTATAATATTAGTTGTTTTTTTTCTGTGTAGCTGTTTGCCTGTGGGTGAAGCATTAGCTCAATAAGCCTTTATGTGTGTGCGACAGAGAACCACCCCTATCCACCCATTTAGAGAAGAGGCTGGTCTCCCTTTAGGATGTGTGGTTTTCAGAAGGCAGGTCACAATAGAAAACCCATGATGTGAAAAGTCTCATCATGGGATCAAAGTCTAAAGCATGCTGCCAGTTTGACACATTAAGTTTGAATTGCCTAAGATCCCCACACCATAATCCGTGGTGTCCCTTGACCTAAGCGTCACTCGTGTCACAGGCTTTTCTGATTGCCTGCAACCAACTAATAGGAGGTGGTCAGGTCAAAGCCATGAGAATTTAAGAAGTGGGAGTCTGGATTGACTTTTCCATGGGCACTGAGAGTGTAAAGCTTTCCTATGTGTGCCATGCCTTTGCTGAAGCTCCTCCCAAACAAGCAACTTGCAGCTGCTGCATGTCTGCTTGTTTTGCCATGCCCCACACATGTGAACAGTAGTCCTTGGTGTAACAAGATGAGCATCTCCAGTGACATTAGATAAGACACACAAACATGAAGCTTTCACAAGCTCAGATCAAAGGAGGAATGGATGATGAGGAGTGGGAGATGAAGTGTGGAGTTAGGAGTGGGGGAGGCATGGCCAGGCTCAGCTGGAAGCACCCAGAACAGCTCATTTCTAGAGAGGGAGTGCCAGGGGAAATAGGCCATGGTCTCACATCTTCAGATGCCAGAATCTATGCCTGGGAGAGGTCTGTAGCTGAGTTCCCATGCTCTCTGGGATGCTTTCAAGTACAAGTTCAGCAGAAATTCAACATATGCTATTTGGATATGCTTTTCTGGATAACTATCTGCAGACATACATTGCATCTTAAGTCTCCCAGTCTAAACAGCGTGTCTTTCCACCTACAGATACTTAAACCCTTTCCTCTCTCTTATATATAGGCTCTTTACTCTGTGCAACATCTTGCTGGCTGCTTGCAGAACAAGTGGAAGGGACATACTCTGTGCTGTTTTGTACTTCTTCGCTTGTCATGACATGGGGAAGGCGGGGTTGAGCCTGAGCAAATGTGTGGGTTTAAAAAAATAGAAACCAGCAAGTTTCATACTGCTCTGTAGTGGTGTAACTGATGTGTTTATGTGTGTATCTTGGGGTTATCCATGTGATGCAGTAATTTGCAGAGGCATATGATACATATCAGAGCCATATGATGAACTGCATTTGTCACGCCTGACCCTGCAGGGCTTCAAATGGGAGCATTCATCTACTGGAGAAGAAAAGGCGATGGCTCCCTTATTTATAGCTTCACTCAGTTCTGAGGAAGCAGATATTGGAAGTCACACCTTTATGGTTTTGGTCATTTCTCTAATGTGTTTTGTCATGTTCTTGTCCCCCTAAGGACTGCTAGACTTCCAGTACATAGGGAAGCTGACTTTACAAGCTCAGTGATACAAGAACGGAGTAGATTGCAGTCAACAGTGAACAGATGTAACTCTTCTTGTGCACAGTCTGGTTTTTTGTTTTGGTTTTTTGGGAGTTTTTTTGTTGGTTGGGTTTTTTTTTTGGTGGCCTGAGTACCTTGGTAAACTGCATGAGAATCAAAACCTAGAGAAAAATCTACATCTTATTTTTCAAAAATCACATAGGACTGAAAGACTGACTGACCTTTTGAAAGTGGATGATAGGTACAGAGTTGAAAATGCCCTGGGTTTATAGTATTTGTGTAGGAATGGTTTGTCACAAAGCTTTAACTGGCAAGAATTTCAGTAGTTTCCTCCAGGACTTGAGCATTATGAATGGGGTCTATGCAAGAGTGTTTTCCCTGCATCTCACTTACCTTAACAGGGAAACCCTGAGAACTTTCCTTGTTTCTTAACAGTAATAAAAAAAATAATATGGGCATGAGATAAGGAGACCATTCCTACCATAGTTTGTATAGTGATTAGAATTTAGTTTTGTCCTGCCGTGTGAAAAGCACCATACACTTGGTTCTTATGTTGTAAAGAGAGATGAGGATGGATTAGGATTCCTCTGTGCAGTGGGTAGACTGGCATCTCATGCTGTCCTAGAGCACTGACATTCACACTGTGGTCTCTGCAGCAGATTTGGAGATGCTGCCAGACTGGGTAAATGGCAACTCATATCATAACTGGTTGAGAGGTCGGAACTACTTCTCAGCAGGTCAGTTAGCCTCTGTGGGTGCTGTTGGGTGGACTGAATGTGATCTTCAGGCTGAGGTTCTGAATGCCTGGAGGAGGAAGCATGAGCTGGCTGGTGCTGGGAATTGAGACCTGATCCTGGGAAAACATAACTTTCTTCGCTGCTCTGGAGCAAAAGAAGGTCTAGTGGCACAAGTGCCATCTGAAAAAAGGTCTTCTGCTTCTATGAGGGTGAAGGAACTGCAGTTCCCATCACATTTTCCCTTACTTTAACATCTACTTCAATCTCTTCCTTTTTTCCATTGGAAAGAGCCCAGCTGAAGGCATCTGCTTGTAATATGCCAATGGTACCTCTGCCCTGTAAGTCCTATCTAAGCTGTCACTTTCCTCAAGAACCTCTCCCATTCCACATCAAAGAGGTAGTGGCTGGTGGTATTTTCCACCTGCACATGAAGGTGTCTCTCATTCCTTCTGGCAGCCAAGGAGGTTTTCTTTATTGCCTTCTCCTGCTCCTGGCTCATTTCTACCTCTGCCTTCTGTGGCTGCTATATTGCGCAGTACACGCTACTGATTGCTTCACCTACTGGTTTTACCATGTTAGCGGAGGAAAAAAACATCCTGCAAGCTCCAAGAAATTACTTGAGTTGACAGTGCCATATTGTTCTTCTTTTATTCAGTGCTGACAAAGAGAATTACCTGCTTGACCATCCTGGACTGCAACTGTGTCACTGGCTGTAGAAACAGATGTCAGCGAGGCCAAGGTGAGGACAAGTGCTATTTTGTGTTGCCATTGAGGTTTGATAATGGGGCATCTTTCTCTTTACCTGCTGCTCCCATGGGCTGTTTGCAGGTGTTTACTCAAGATTTGATGGATTTTCTCCTTAGAGTAGATGTTGGTGTCTTGAGAAAGTTGTAGGGGTCTCCCTCTGCAGCCAGGGATAAGCTCATGGTCCCTGCATGAAGGTTAAATGTGCTTGCCTCTCACTCTCTGCAATTTTGCCTTTTTTAACCTCAGAATGCATTTATTTAAGTAACATTGTAGTGTCATAGGCTTTACATGGCATATGAACAAACCAAGCAGGTAGATGGTTTACACAATTAAAATGAAAGAAAATCTCAAAGAGGGGTTGCTAGGGAGGACAGTGGTACCTGTACTGGTCTCCCAGTGAGGGGAAGAGTTGGTGGGAGGAGAAAAGCCCCAAGCTCAGTGCATGGTGAGGAGGGAGGAGAAAGAAAACAGGGCAGTATAGCTGGGACGGAAAGACAGGCTGGGCACTGACAGAGTCAGGGCAGGGCAGAGAGAGGTGAACACCATGGGTGATGCAGCCAGTGAGGAAAGCACCTCCAAGCTCCAAGTGCCTGTGCAAAGTGTAGACAGCTGGCAGGGGACTGGGAAGTCTTCTTCTGTTGCTGTTTCAAGGCAGAAGGGAGGGGAGGATCTCTAGGTTTGCTTCATTCCTTGATGAAGAGAGAAATGATTCCCGTGACTGCAGAGGCATGGTTCCCTTCTGAAAGAGGAAACATCCGTCTGTGTCACACCATGGGCCAACTTCTGAGTTTATTTGCAGTAGAGCAAAACTGGAACAACTTGAATCAATTTCATGGCAGTCTCTCTGATTTTGAATCAGGGATTGAACCAGTGCCACTGTGCCAAGGAGCTGGTGGCAAAGAGAGAATTTGTGAAAGGAAAAACCTCTCACTTCAGCACAGAGACAGCATTGAACTAAGCTCTTTCTCCTTCCTTGCTACCTGCTTCCCTACTTCTTGTCAGCTGTCCATTGGTCTTTTGAGAGGGAACATAAATCATGCTTTGCTTCTCCTTGTACACATGCACTTCCTTTCTGTGCCTTACGCATTCACAAGGACAAAAATTTTCATGACTCCATTCCTTCTCCTTTTGTAATGTACAGTCACCGCTTTCGTGGCTCCCTTGTGTTTGAGGCAGGATATGGGCAGGAAATAATAACACAAGATTCAAACTTGAAAAATGTAAACCTATTATCTGGGGGAAAATAAACCCAAACTTAGCTATTCAGAGGGCGGGAGCCTTTGGAACTTGCAAAAGAAATAAAGTTGGAAGCAACTTAACAGGGACAGCAGACAGGAAGCTGGAGAAGAGCTTGCAACATGATATAGCACTTAGTGGGGGAGAAAGCAGCCAATGTCATCTCTTCACATGCTGATGTCCCTCTTGCATCCACAAATTTCAGAGTCATATTTCACCCTTAGAGAAGCCCTATCAGTGGTAATGACAGCGAAAGCCGAAGGTTCTCATCGCTGAGAGGATTTGCGTCAAATCCTACGGCAGGGAATCGCTCCTCTCCCAGCAGTGCTGTGGGATTGAGGAATTGCCAGGATTGTCTGTGATGCCTTGATACTTATCAAAATCAGAGGCACCATGCCCCTGTGCAGCTCCATGCTGAGAGTGTGGGGGAAGACGTGAGCTAGACAAGGGCAAGGGGAAAGAGAGCATTTATCACATTGCCAGGCTCTAAGCATGATTAGACATCATGCAGAATTAAAAGCCGGGGTTTTTTACCTTCAAACATGCTTATGAAGGGTGGTGCTTTGTGAGTGTGAAATAAAATTCAGCAAAATGTCTCAATGGCACCAAGTGATTGCTTGAATTCAATAGGTATGTATGGGCACTGCTATCTCTGTAAGATAGATGATCAAGCAAACAAAACATAAGAATGAATAAATTGAAGCAAAAGACATGGCAGACTGGCAAAGAGCACTCCCAGGTGAAAACTAAGGACTCTTGGAGGTGTATTAAAGAAATGCTTAGGATGATATAGTTATTGAGGGACTTTCTGAACCTTGGACTTAAGCTTAAGGGTAACTCCAAAGCTGTAGGTACTGCCTTGATGAGAACAAATGTCACATCTCCTGTGATACTTAAGAATGTGGGTCTACCTTATCATACTGGTCCAAATTGGACTAGAGGGTGAAACTGAGCAAAGTGAGGCACAGGCTGAATGACCTGCAACAGTATTTCTGCAGTGGCCAGGTATGATATGGATGTTGAGTGTACGGGGTCAGGGGAAACACAGTGGAGTGAATCCAGGAGCTGATCCCACCCAACACTCACACAACCAGCAGCTGCTGGTTGTCTCACTCCCCATGCCAGCTGGCAGCTGAGCCTGGCAGCTGAGTCTGTCCCAGCTGCAGCCATTACTGCTCACCTGTGCAGGTTACTGTGTATGCACTGTGTCCCTCCAAAAACACCTGGGGAGAGTCCCCAAGATGAGAGGCACTGATTCACAGGACATCTGTGGGGGTTTCTTACTGAAGAGCAGTCTCTGCAGGCAGGCTGCTTCTCAACTGGTGCCTTGCTGGGTACCATGTGCTATTTGCAAAGCTGAGTTATTAATACAAGAAAGGCCAACTTGTCACTGTAATTTAAAAATCCTTTTGCTATCTAGGGAAATGTCAGCAAGCAGAAACAAGTAATGGGAGGGTTTGACCCAGACACAAAGAAGCTGTTGTTTTCTGCCTGTCCTGGCTGTCAGTGGTGTTGAGTTGCTCAATGCTGCTCAGGAAAGGAGCTCAGGAATTTCTCTGCCTTCCATGAAGGCTGAAGACATGTGAAGCAAAATGCCTCTGCCTGAGTAAACACCTGCCAGACTGCCATGGGAAGAGATACTGAAATGCAGCAGGGTGAGGACTGGCACTGGGCCCAAATTGGGAGTTGAGGAGAATCCTCTGGCAAAGCTGACATCTTGTTTTTGATCACTGGGTTTCCACCTGCAGGTGTAATCGATACCATGGAGTGACTAAACTTGCCCACTGTTGCTGCTGCTGGGTTTCAGATGCACGGAGCAGTGGGGAGGAATAGAGGGGAGGGGATGGGTGTGAGAGAAATTCCTGTCTCAAGAACCACAGAAGCATTTTCATGCCTGAGATACTTTCCTATTTGCTTTCCCCCAAGGTGGCCCCTCTCACCTTGGAGACAGTGTGGCACCTGAAACCAGAGGCCGTATGACCATGAGGATATTTACTTCTGCAAAGTCAGGAGCAGAAGACACATTTTGCAGGTCAGAATCTCAGCTGTGGGTGTCCGAGGGGCTGGATGTGGAGGAGCTGGGGTGTATCAGAATCACGTATCAGGGTGACATCCTGGCTCAGAGAGCCTATGGCCTGGCAGAGGAGAGTGGAGGGTGGGCTGTGCCCACACTTGGCCCACTGATCTGTTTTCTGATCCTTCCCACTCATAATGGATGGCTCAAGGGGATACTTCTGTGTGCAGGCTTGTTCACAGCTGGTGGTAATTTTCCCAAGGCATCCTTATCTGCCTTCACTAGCTGTAGTAAAAGGGAAGGGACACATCAGGAATTATTCAAGTCAAAGGAGGGGAGGAGTTGCAGGAGGATGGTGGAGATCTGCTTCATCCACTGATGTGAAGAGTCCCAACTTCTCCCATGCAGTAACTCTATTTTTCAACTTAGCAACATAGAAACCAGCAAGCATCTGTATCCAGTCTCTTCCATCCCTGGATTTGCTAGGTTTTAAGTCATTAAAGCAATCAGGTCCAGTTATCGCAGAGACTGTCCTCACATACCTGCTGTCTGAGCACACTGCATCTGTAGAAGGCTGGTGCCAGGCAGACCTGCTCCCTGGACCACTCTCAAAGGTGAGGCCTGACTGTGGAGAACTCTGCCAAATGGCATCACAAGTAAGAAAACAAGTGTCAACCTGAACACTTCAAATGGTCAGTCTCGACAAAGAGCTCATCAGAAGGACCTTGCAGGGCTCTGTGCTAACACTAGTGCTATTCAACACACTTGTCATGATCTGGAGAGGAACGTGAAACGCAAGTTAACAGTTTACTTGTGGTCCACAGTTATTCCAGAGAGGCAATCCAAAGCTGACTGCAAAGGGTTGCAGAAAATCTCCTGGCACTGAGTGGCTGGGCACTCCCTGGCAGATGAAATTCAGTGGTAGCAAATGCAAGGGAATTCCACAAGGAAGAAAACAGCCTGGCTGTACACATACACTGAATGGCTCTTAGAGCTGCTGCCAGAAGAGAAAGAGATTTGGATTCATTGCAGTCTGCTGAAAACACTATTTCAAGGCTCTGCAGAGGTCAAAAAGCCAAACAGAAATGTTAGGAATGAGCACAGAAGAAATAAAGAACATAATTACGCCACTGTGTACTTCATAGGCTGCTGAAAGTTTGAAAGTTGTGAGTACTTCTGGTTACTGCTTTGAAGAGCATAGAGAAACACTAGTGAGAATAGAAAGGATATCATCAATGATCAGAAGTAGGAGATAGTTGCTGGGCAAGCACAGATTGCTAATCTTTGAAAAGAGATGCCTGAGAGGGATTCACAATTAGTATGGAGAATGTCAACAAGAACTAACATTTATGCAGTCACATATCACAAAAACTAATGGAACCTGATAAAATGGTTAGGCAACAGGTTTAAAACAAACAAGCTATGGACTTTTCCACGTAGGCATCAGGGAATAATGGAACTCATTGCCACAGATTGTTGTGGGAGACAGTGCATGAATGGATTGGGCACATCTACGAAGCATATTTCCTTTGGGGACTGCTGAATGCAACACCACAGATGCTACCTTTGCATCAGAGGTGTCCTAAACAGCAGACTGATGGAAGATGAGCAGGTGTACTGGGATGTACTTTATGTTTCCTCTGTTTCTTATACTTATTTCCTTAATACCTGGTGACTGCTAGAGAAGAGATACTTGTTCTTCAATTTGGGCTAGTGCAGGTCATCTTGCATTTTAAGCAAAACTCTTTTTCTCTTTTTTTTTTCCCCCTCCTACAGTAATTTCCCAAATTATTATCTGATAGCTGGTGAGATATTACAGGAGAAGTGGAAAGTGAACCAATGAGCTGGAGAAGACCACAAACTTCCAGATGGAGAACTGACATCTCTTATGGACATTCCTAATGTTCTTTGCACTGGTGTGCTAGACCATGCCATAAAACAGAAATAGGGACTTTTGGGTGAAAGTAAGCAGAGACTGCAGTCATGTTTTTAAAATGAGGAAAGCATTGTTTTCCCCATTAGCTTTGCCAGGGCAGTAGATGTCCTTAGACATTTAGGACATAGAAGAAAGACACAATCTTCCCTTGCTGGACAAGCAGTAAGTATGCCCTGGCTGGCTGATCCAACAGTCAACATCTGTCCAAGCAGGAAATGCCAAGTTCCATATCAACAATGAAATTTGTATTCTGCATATTTGCAACCATAAGTAGAACATTTGCAGAAATAACTGAGAGTAAAATTTGCCCCCAGGAATGCTGGTCTTTCCAGCTTGCACAGATTCATTGCTTGGGGCCGAATTTCAATTGAAGAGAATAATTTTGCATGAATAAGCTGGAGGGAGGTAAAAACTGTCCACAGACAATCTTGTCAGAGGAAAAGATAACTAGCTACAAGTCCAGGGTGGTGGGGTGCTGGCAAGAGAAACATGTTGGTTGTGGCTTAGCACAGTTTCAACCAGCAAGCACTCCTGGCCACAGCCTCTCCAGGGGTGTTTCACAACGTAAGATCCTGTCACAGCTTTGGGAGAGGGAGAATATACTGTCTGCAAACAACAGTATCTTTTGGGTTATTTGGACCTTTCCATTTCAAATGCCTTGATTGCTGACATCTGCCGTGTTGTTTAATGATGAACCTTTACTCAGAGAATACAGCTTTTAAGACAATACATGTCCTGAACCACTTCAGCTGTGGCTCTGCTTTTTTTTTTCCTGTTCAGTTCTGCCCAGTTTCTGACTCCACCTTCTCTTCTTGCCCACCCTCCTTCAGTAGACAATGTTTTTCCATTTAATTTTATGAGACAAATGCAAGGCATTCTCGTCCCCTCCCCCAAGCCTGGAGAAGAAGAGCCCACATCTGGAGGCCATTCACAGCTGGAAGATCTCTTCTGACATTCCTTGTTTTGAAATCCAACCCATGTAATCTTCTGTCTAAATACACTGCGCAGGCATGGCAGAAAGGGGCTTTGTGAGGGGAGTCTGTGAAGACGTCTGTGACCCCTACATCCTTTTGCAAGTGCCAGGCTTCAAGATTACAGACTTCCTTCCCCACAAGGCTATAGTTATTTGGGTTTAGGGCTTCCTAGGTTTGAGGTCTCCAAATACCCTCTTTGAAAGCAATTCAAAAGGGGGACACTGGTCTTCTGTAGTGTTAAATATGCACAGCAACAGTTAAAGGAAGCTGTCTGAAGCATTGTGTAGGTTCCACAACCAATTTTGACCGAACAGTCCAGCTAGTGGCCTGTGGGCTGTATTTTGTCTGTGGAGGAGTTCACCCAAGCTCCTAGTGACTCTTCCACCACCAAAGAATAAAAGTTTAGGTCTCTTGCATCCTCCCTGCTCACTTGGAGTAAATTGCTGTAATCTGACCCCTGCTTGCCAGGGAGGTGGATGATTTGTAATTCCATTTTTAATACCTTGGAACAGAGACTTACTTGTTATCTCTGCCTTTGCTTAGCCTGTATATGCTTTTGTGTGTGACTGTATTACTGAGTGCTTTACAATGCCAGCAACCACACTCATAATTGTCGTAAATGCCCCTGTCATGACTAATAGGACAAAGATCGCTGAGCTGCTGGTCTGGTATTTAAGGCCTGGCACAGAGGAAGCAGGTGTGTCTTTTCCTTTTTTGAAAAAAAAGAAGTGAAGGGGGTGTCCTGTTTATTTCCCAAGTGGATTCTGTATGCTTTTATGTTCTGATAATGGCCAGCGGCTCCCTGCACCCCATTAACATGTCCCTTTCCTGGAGGAGCTCACTGTTCTGACTATGCAGTAGCCTTGGGTGTTTCACACCATTTGGGGTCTGTGGGACCCAAATGGGTCCAGCTACCTTCTGGTATCACACCAAGGTACTATTGCAGTCATACTGTATGTCTGCCTGGAAACATCCTCCTCAATGTTCCTTCTTATAGTGCAAATCCAAGCAGACTAGAGTGGTAGTATGCTTCTATGTTAGTATAATTTGGGAACTGTTCATGGTTGGGTGTTGAATTTTTACTCTTAGAGTCTTTTTCTGAGAAGAATGGCTATATGTGAATGTACTTGCACGCAAGAGGTAGAAGAATATATTATGAGAGCTGTATCAATTTTCTAATTCTCAGCCCCTGAGCGATTAAAGGCATCCATTCACCTTTTAAAAGGTAACTATTGCAGGATATGATTTAGGCTGTCCTGTTTCACTTCATACTACCGCAGACACTGTTTAGCTTGTGCATCTAAACTGAGAGGGGTAGTCATAAACTGCTGAACAAGAGTGACTTAAACCACAACATGCTGCACAAGGACTTGTCTGGCTCAACTTAGCTTTCTAGGCTGCCCCATATAATGTAATGTAATATAATGGTCTGCACGTGTCTGGGCCATATTCAGCATATTTGCTACCTCATATTGACTCACATGTGACTATTTCCCTGAGAAAACTACTGCGGAAACAAGACGTTAACAGCTTTGGGGAATAAGTGACTTTTATTTTTCTTTTATCATGCTAGAATTGTTCTTTTTGTGATACAGACACCAGAACATCTGGAATAGACATGCATTTTGGGGAATATGGCTACTTGTGCCTAAAGTGTCCCTAAGGCTTCAAAGACCCAAAGAAATACATTTGTAGTGCTGGGATTAAATTTGCATTGATATGAAAGACAAGCACAATGCTCAATACTCTTGCTGACACTTTATTCTAAAGGCTTTTAGGAAACAAACCAAACCATATTATTGCTAATGATTATCACTGTTTCTGTGTCTCTGGCAATGCTGAGAAGGTAGGGTCCCAACATGCTGGGTGCCGGTCAGAAATATAATGGGCCACCACTGTGCTTAGAGGTAAATCTGATGCTGAAGGGCAATAGTCATTGTTAGCATGGCCATCAGAGAGATCTGGGTTCCTTTTTCAGAGTGCAAGGGTTGGCCTAGAGGGGAACTGTTTTCTTTTTATATGCTCTTCAGTTTGGATACTTTGGGGAACATGTGATGTGATAGTAGATGTTTGATGCTGAGCTTCCCACCTTGGTTATTCTGTTGCTGGTGACCACATGGCTGTCATCACGGCAGTGAGACCCTCTGGAGACAACCAGTCCTGTCACAGTGGGACCACAGGCTTTCCACCTGTTGTGGGCAGCTGGAGATGGCCACAGCTGCTGCTCCCACAGACTGCTCTGGAGTTGTGGTTTATCACTTCTGAAAATCTGGCTCTTGCTCCCAGCACTGCAAGCCATGTGCTTCCTCTTGACAGGGGGGTGAACCAGGGCAGGGCAGGGACAGGCAGTTCTGAAAAGCTGGGCTTGCACGCACAGTGATGAAACTTATTCTTGGAAGGATGGAGGCAAGTGGAATACGCTGCTTAAGGGAGAAGATCCAAAAGAAAATAGCTGGAGTAATGGAAAGAGTTTGAGTGAGAGGAAATGTTCAGTTGAATATCAGGAAACCTTTGCTAGCAACTGACTTTTGTTGGTGTGTGGAAGAGCTTCCCAAGGGAAATCCAGTAATGGAAGCCTAGCCAATCACTTCTGGTCTCCAGAACTAGACTGGACACAGAAGAACATGCTGCAGTCCAGAAAACAAACTTGCTTTGGCTGCGACAAAGCCAGGTAACTGGTAACTCTGTACCATAAAAAACCAAGCGTTGTCAGAGACCTCAGGGAGCACAGGCTACTTCTAAACCAGTGCTGATTTTCCATCACTCTTCTGCACTTGAAGGTGTTTCTTATCAATATGGTGGTGGTGGCAGAGTCACCAGGATATCCAAAACTGTGCCTTTCCATTCAGTTCTGCTGATCATTCCCTTCAGGCAGGTGGTAAGGAATAGTGCAAGAGATGCACAGAGCACTGGGAGCAGGGAGCCAGGATGGGAGAGAGCTCATCCCCCCTTGTGCACTGTGCATGGAGCCTGTTAAGCTGTGCTTATTTGAGTAACTGAAACTCAACCCAGCCTCTGATCTGGCAGGGGCAGGGAAAGGGGAAGGAATAGATGCTTTTCTGGCAGGTTTGGTGTTACTTCACCTGTACCTTCTGCTCACAGGGACTCCTCTGCCCAGGAGCCCTTACAACAGAGGCAGGTGACACTTTTTTGCTATCTCATGCTGATGACTGTTCTCAGTGGAAGTCTCTGTCTCTTGCCAGATGTATCCCTTGAGGAGTCATGCTCCTAGCACTCTTTTCAGTCCTTCCAGGTGTTCCCCAGTCATGCTAAGGTGTGTTAGTGCTGGAGTGCACAGGGCAGCGTAAGAAGGGTGGAGGCAAATAACTGTGGTTTTAAAAGTAAATAATTTAAGCAACAATAACCTCTCCACCCAGGTAATCACAGTGAACAAACATTCTGCATGTCAAAAGTGTTTCTAGAGATAAGGGTTAGCACAATAAGTCTCCTGCTTTCTTAGCTTTATCTGGTGCTCAGCATTTAATGCCACCTGGCTCTCTGCTGAAGGCAAAGCCTGAGCGGCAGTGCCCCAGTAGAAGTTACCAGTCATTTGTCAAGGGGAAGTCTTTGTGCTGACTATAAGCTCCCGATGTGGCAGGTATGGTGTTTTCTGCGGGGCTGGATCTAACTCCTAAAACTTTGCCCTAGACATGGAAAGCGCAATGTTTGCCTGAGGGAAGAGAGAAAAGGGGCAGATATGGAGTAAAACTCATTCTGATGGCTGGAAAATTCAGCTCCATAATTGCAAACTGCACTTGTGCTTGCAAAGCAGGCTGAGGCCTTTATTTTCCCTTTTTCCTTTTTTTAAATTACCCATGCAAATACCACTTGCTGGAGAAAATCACTGTTTCCTCAGCTCCCCAGCCAAGGAGAGCTCTACAAAAGAAGTCCTGGAGAATGCTGCTGAAGATTTGGCCTTGTAACCTTCCTGTTGTATATTGACAGGCCATTACCATGTTGTGATGGTTGCCTAGCAAGGTGGTGACAATTGTGCTGAGGCACAGTGACAGCTGTGTCACATCAGAGGGCTGATGAGGCTGAAAGTCTGTAATATTTGCTTTTCAACAGTGCAGTGATTGCATCAGTGTCATGAGTGTGGGCATAGTGGCAGGGTGACACTATGTGCTCACCCAACTTCTACTACTGAGGGCCCTGCAGTGGCTCCCTGGTTTGGTGTTACTGATGCCCCTGTGAACAGAAGTGACTGAGCCTTGCTGTGGTCCTGGAGACGAAAGGTAG
Source organism: Mesitornis unicolor (assembly GCF_000695765.1). Classification (NCBI taxonomy): domain Eukaryota; kingdom Metazoa; phylum Chordata; class Aves; order Mesitornithiformes; family Mesitornithidae; genus Mesitornis; species Mesitornis unicolor. The sequence goes on from NW_010173944.1 coordinate 36,032, forward strand.
AGGGGCTGAATGACAGCTAGACCTGTACAGCTGAGTTGGAACTGTGTTCAAGAGCAATGCCTCACATACAGAGCCATCCTTTCATTTGTAGTACAGCTATTTTTGTGTTATGATGTAATGATCAAGACCATGGCATGTAAGAGTCCATGGGTTGTGATACAGAAACCTTGTGGATGGGTTAGAGGCAAAGGTAATCAACGCAGCCTCAATTGTATGGCTTGAAAGCTTATCAATGGTTAGACTTCAGAAATTACCTGCCAGGGGGCAGGTACTGTTATCAGCAAGTGCTTCTAGTGCAGTTCCCATGGAGGTAAAGTTTTAGCCTGATGGTACTGAACTAATTTATCAGGAAAATTTAATTGCTGGCATATTTGCATGTCACACAAATAATAGCAAGGAGGACAACAACAGCAAGGTCAGCTCAAATTTCACAGGCAGAGATGGATGTCTTGAGTGCATTTCAACAACAAAATGCCATGGCTACCTTCTTGTAGCAAAGTGTGTATGTAGGATGCAGCAGGGTGACTGGAAACTGCATCCTGGAACACAATGCTGCTGTAGAGGATATGGGCATCGCAATAAATAATCTTCAGGCTAAAACTCCTAAAGGACAGGAAGGACATTACTCCTGAATGTATAAGGGGAATAGCAAGTGGGACATTTTCATTATTTTCAATCCCGCTAACCTCCGTGTCCAGGCTGAGCAACAGAAGTGCATCTTGGCAGCCTTTAAACTCTTGGTCCCCTGAGAGCTCATGTCAGGGACCAGATTAGTGTATTGTCCAGTTGGCCCATACCTATAGGATTCCTGACCCTGGCAATGAGGTACACAGGAGAGGACTTGTGCCTTGTGGTATGCTCACAAGAAGAAGGGAAGCTGGCAAGGATCTGGAGTACAGGCATGGCTGATGAGATCATACTGGAGTACTGTCTTCTGTTTTGTGTTTCTCAAAGGATGCTGAAAACTGGAAAGGACTCACAATATAGTTTATATAAGAGAAAGTTAAAAATTGACTTAATCACAGTCTACAAACACTTCACCTGGGAGAGAGATTTCTAATAGTAAACAATGTTGGCAGAAAAGATCTTGTCGAAATCTAGGTTACACCTACACTAGTAAATAAAGTGATCCAGGGCCAGTTCTTTGAACCTGAGGGCAAGTGGCACAGCATCCCTCTGAATAAAATTTCTTCTCCCCCAAAGAGGGTAGCCTTGCCCAAATCACCTGTTGGGAACGAAGCCTTGACCTGTGGTGTGAGACTCAGCTCTGCCGTTGTTAAGACAGTACAAGCTGCCACCAGCCAAAACTTGCCAGGAAGCATGTGAACAGTTTAACAGCACAGAAAATTGCATGTCAGGGCTTGAGTGCATGGCCTGAACCGCTGAGCTTATGAATACAGAAGTCACCTCAGTGACTGGCAGTTGAAGGCCATCTACAAATAGAGTGTGACGCCAAACTGCAAGGCTGGTTAGCCAGTGGGGCAATTTAGGGGCAGTAAGTTTCTTGTCATTTGAAGTCTTTCAATCCAGCTTGGATGTCGTCCTAGAAAGACAGAGATGTAAGAGAAACCATGGCTTTAGTGTGAGCAGAAGAGAGCCTGAAGGTGAATGCTGTGCACAGGGTCAGAGAAGGTATCTGCAGAGTCCAGTAGATGCACCTGAAGAATGTGATCACTACAGGGAAAGCCTCTGTGAGAAGCTCTTAATGATTGGAAAGAAAGTCATTATTCTCCATCATCACTGCTAGGAGCCCTACGCTCTGCTGAAAGCCCTTGATTAAATCTCTTCACCTCTAGGGTAGGAGATGGAAGCTGCACTGCCTTCACTTGCTGCTTCTCTCTTCTGTGGGAAGTCCCAGAGCCTACACATAACCTAGTAGCTAAGAGGGGCTGTGGGGGTTCAGAAAAAGACAGAGAAGATTTCTAGGGGTGGACATTGGCATTACAGTTGCCATTTTCCAAGCAGTGATGGAATAAGCTGCATGAGATCCTGCAGGTGTCAAGTCACTTTCCCTGGATGTACATTTTGGTTATGTGCTAGTGAGCCCGGTGTCTGAGTCAGGGCCACAGTGAAAGCCTGGGAGTGAGGTGGTGGAGTAGGAATAGTACAGGAATCTTCCCATAAGGAAATACAGTAAAGAAGGCCAGATTAGAGGTATGGCTCCTCTGACATCTCTGCTTCCACTCACCAGGATACATCTCCAAGACAGCAATTGGTGCTGTCTGGGACACCTCGTGCCTTACCAGATTTGATCTGTGATGTACAGCTTTTTTCTTTAGCAACAACAAAAAGACTTCAGTAGCTTTTCTGTCCTAGAGGATCTCAAAGCCTCTTGAGGACCCCATTGAGCTTTTAAAAGAACAGTCTCCAGATCTTCTGTGTAGAGGTTAAGCCAGCTGTAAAAGTGGCCATGAAGAATTGTGGGGAAGTTCAATCACTCCAGAGTTTAATTTTACTTTAATAATTATGAAATGCATTTTAATCTCTGAAGAGGGGAAAAGCAGATATGCTCCAGCAAAGCTGTGAAGCACACATTTAAGGTCTGTAACAGACTGTGGGTGGAAAGAAACATCAGTAACTTCCAAAATGGTTTTGTTGAGAATCTTAGCAATGTTGCACTTCAAACATCACCGTCATCCCAAACCTGGAGCGTGATGATTGCAGAAGGAAGTGTTATCCTGGACTGCTGTGTTAGCCCAAACCAGGAAGTGTTCCAAGGCTGGAACAGTAAAACATGCGGTACAGTAGGACAGATAGACTTTCCTCAGGCTGGCTGAGGATTGATCAGCACAGGTTGGACTTCAGGTACCCATTAGCAGAGTCCTGGGATATCCTTAGAATTGCAACACAGATAGACTTACTAGGAGTGGAAAAGGGCTGTAGGACAGGCTAGTGACCTGCTTTGAGTTTCATGAAAGGGGAGCAGCTGATCTGTGACTGCATCCAGTCATGAGCTGAGAAGCAAGGGTTTTTGAAAGTCAGGATTGTGGTGCATTGGCAAAGCTGTGCATGAGGCTTCAGGACTGATGGGAGTAATTAAGAATGTTTGTTGTGTCCAGCAGTGGATTAATGAGGGAGTGAAAGACCAGTTCTGCAATCTCTGTTTTAATCCAACCCTCTGAAAACTGATTTCAAACCAAAGCAAAGGAAAAATCTCTTGCTTTAAAAGGAAGGAGGGTGGGAGAGAAGTCCCTTATTGAATATTCTGCTAACTCAAAAATCCTAGCAGAGGTGAAAACAAGCAGGGGAGAGTCATGCAGAGAGCTGGAGCTGAGCATTCCCACTTCTTTCCCAGTGCTGAAGACTGACCACAAGTGGCCACAGTGTGCTTAAGGAGGATCATGGCTCTTTCAAAAATACCTTCTTCACCATTGACCTAACCCCTAATCCTCACCCATGGTGTCCTCAGTGTAGCTCGCCTGTACATGCATCAGCAGTGGGAGCAGCCCCTCAGAGCTGTGTTCCCTCCTGCGATCTCCATCCTGTCTTTCTCGTTCCACTGCCTCTTCAAGGCTGCAGGCTTCTTTTTTTTTGGGGGGGGGTCATCCAGGAAACACACCCACCTCTCTCTCTCCAGCCCCATCTTTAGCCTTGCTCATAGATTCTCTTAACTTCTGTGAAGGAATTTAAAGCAATGCAAACTACAGCCAATTTAAAAAAAAAAAAATCACAGAAATGAGAGATGGGAAAATCTTGCTAGCTCATCCAGATAATCTTCTTTTATTCTAGCCCAGCCCAATTCCTGCAAGATTCTTGCCTACAGTACATTTTCCAGTGCATTAACCACCCTGGTTGTGTATGGTTTAAGCAATGGGCATCCTTTACTTCCCATGAGAGCCTGTTCCACAGATGACTACTCTTCACTGCTTGGAAGAGGTTTCTGAAGTTTTCTTTCTGTTCTGTCTGACCTAATTTCTCTAAGATCTGCCCATGGTAACATGCTAGCCAAATGTTCTCCTTCCTTCATGCTTACCTAGTTCAAGTGATGTCAAATAATTCTTGTTCAGTCAAGCTGTTTAGCCACAATGCTTAATACTTTGTTGTAAAGCTCAGCAATTACAATCCTTGGCTACCTGGGAAAGACTAACGTTGAGATTAGCATGTTAATGGGTGCACAGAACATAGAAGACATTGCTAGTAGCGTTGCCTCTGTGTTATAATAGTCACCTGACACAACTCATCACAAGGTTTGGCTCTGGTTGCTTTTGACTTTGCCAGACTTGGAGCCGACATCTCCTAGCTCATGTCTGCTTCAGCTATTTTATTGGGTTCTTTTTGCTTTTGTTTGTATTTTCAGTCACACTTAGATGTTTCTGAGAACAAGGCTGGCAGGGGTATATTCTGTTTTATCCACATTAAAAAAAAAACAACTTGATGATTTTTTATTTTAAGAAAACACCCTGTGAGCAGCATATTACTTTGAGATAAATCACAATTTTTCTGTCAGGAAGACGCCTTTTGCCATCTATGACAAAATCTCCTCTGAATTTGGCTAAAAAATGAGCCTTTGAGTAATTGCAGCTTGAGCCTACTCAGAAAAAAATACTGGGGGCCAGGAAGAACAGTTGTTTATTAGTATTATTTTTTAACTGTGGGCCTGAGGTAAATATAGCACATGATTTCGTGATTAAGGCCCAGGTTACAATGCACTTGCACAAGGGCTGTGTCGCCAGGGTCACCTTGCTCTGTCCTCCCCTGGATGGTGTCACTTGCTCCTGGAGCTCTCCTGCCCATGGCTGGGGCCACCCTGGGGAAGTGATATCTGTGCTCTGCCTGTGGGATGGGGGCTACCCAGGCAAGCAGAAACCTGGCTGCAAGGAAAGAGAGAGGTACAGAGAGAGGAGGAGGAGAAAGAAAAGAATAGGGAAAAAACCAACAAAACCAACAGAAAAAGAATAGCAGAAGACAGGGAGACACCCAAGTTCTCTTCCGGCAATCTCCAAAATATTTCTCATCTCCGTTTCACCCGATGGGTGCCCTCCCTTCCCCGGGGACATGTGGGGAAGCCTGGGTGCCCCACAGCTTCCCGGCCATGGCTCACATGCTGCTGCATCTGCCCCGCACCCACAGCAGCGACACCACCTGCTCCCAGCACCATCTTCTCCCAATATCACATGCTCCCAACACTGCCTGTCCCAACATCACCTGCTCCCTCTGGGACTCCAAGGCACAGGGTCAGGGCCTAAACTCGTGTCACCGGTTCCCTGTCCCAACCTGTTCCCTCCTGGGCACATTGGCAGCCCCACTGTACTGCCCACTGCAGCATGCAAGGGCACTGGAGCCATAAGCACTGGGGATAGTGCTCGCCAGAAAGACCATCTGTGAAGCCACAGGTTCAAAATGCCATGAAGGAATGGAAGAGGATCTGAAATCTTCATTGTCTAGGGAAAAAGGAGATTCCCTCAATCCTGGATAATTATCAGTACATGCTGAAAGATAAAAGGTGCAATTATAATAACAGCACTGTTGTTTTCAAAGCACCCACTTTAACATAACCGTCTGCTCAGTGCTATAAAGAAAGCTGATTTTATTATTCCCTTTTGACCAGCATATTAGACCTTGGCTCCTCTGACCTGTGCTCGCTACCGTCTGTGCTCCATCAGGGAAGCCAGTCTGAGAAACTCTCTTATGCCTCTGGCCACCGTGGTTTCTGTACCTCTTGCCATGCTGCCTCTTTATTCATGAATCCTTCCCCTCCCAGATTTTTCCCCCTCCCCTTTTTTTTTCTTGCCAAAGCAAGGAGTTTTTAATAGCTAAAGAACGAAAACACCTCCCACGCCTCACCTCAAAAAAGCTAACTCTCTGTCTTACTCACTCTTTTTGATTTCCAAACCTCTCCTGCTAGCTTAAAGCCTTCCTTTGAAGCACTGGTTTCTCAAATACTAGCACGTGAGTATAATTTGAGTAAACCGTATAGTTCCAATGGCCTCAAGGGGACAATCCACGTGAGTAAATAATTCAGATGTGGGCTGGAGAGCATTGATGGCATTTAACAGAGATGGAAAAAGTTTTCTGTTGGATATTGTGATTTGATTGGAATCAAGATGTTACTGACTTCAATCCAGGATGGAGTAGTATCTGCCTTGCAAAATATTTTAACAGTAGGCTTGGAGATCTTCGGGGTGCCTAGGTCATATTAATGTAGGTGGATTGACTAGATAATCTTTGGAGGCTTCCTCTAGCTCTGTTTATTCTGATTCACCATAGTGAAATGGAGGAAAAGATAAATTGAAGCAAAGAACCTTCACTTTGGCTTTCTCATTTCCATACATGAAACCAAAGTGTAGTGTGGTTCAGCTGTACTGCTTCAATTATTTTTTGCTTTAAAACTGGTATTAAACATTTCTTTGACTTCAAGATCACCTGCATGTGTGATGTACTGTTTGCACAGATTAATTTTAGTTTTGCAGTTTTGCCACTATCAAAACAGGGTGTCTCTTTCCCACCAGCTTTGTGCTGATTCCAACATCAACAAGGATCAACTGTGCTGTAGATTTACTTCTGTGGGAATGACTGTGAAGACCCAACTTTATAGTCTAGGGAAACAAGAACTATTTTTGAACTATCAGTCCAGCCACAGCAATGTGAAGGTCAGCACAGTTTACTCCATTTCTGGACTGAGGTTTGTGCCCCACATTGTGCTCCATATTGCTAGAGTAAAATTGCTAGCAACACCCAATTAAAACAAGCAGTGAATGTTTACTCCCCATCATTGCCACTGCTTTGACTGCAGTGTAAACGCACCACTAATGACTTGGCCGATGGGAGGGGAAAATTACGTGTCAGAGCCAAGTACAAAACCAGGAATTTAGGCTGTCAGCCAGCTTGTTAGATCACATTGTGTGCCTCTAATGAAATGCATTGATTTGTGACTCTTACAATAACATTTTTAGGAAATCATTTCACTGGCTATTTATTTGTGTGTTGGAGCAGCCTGATGAGGTTGGAAAACTAAACCAGACATGGTGCCTACAAATCAAGAGCAAAATTTTAAGAATGAGGTTAATTAACCATTGGAATAACTTTTCTAAGGATGTGCTGGGTTTTCCATCATATCCTGTTGCACAGTCGATAATAGTGCCTTGTATAAAATATGTGTTATAGCTCCAGCAGGAGCTCTGTGTATTGCTAGAAACGATTTCTTGAAGTTCTTTAGGTTTTGTTACACCGGAGATGAGACTATGTTTTTATAATGGTCGCTCTTGACGATAAATAAACCATGAGCCTGTGACAGCCATTGAGTCGGAGTGTTTGTGATTCTGTGGAGTAACAGACTGAGATGCCATAAGTGGTAGATTTAAAACTGGCAACAATTTTCATAAGGGGGACTACCAAATTACAAAGACGCATTCCGCAGAAGTGGATGCCCTGCCAATCCTGTGGCAGATATAATGTACCGTGATGAATTAGCGAGCTCGGAAAGAATTAACCCATCAATAAAATGACAGACTTGGTGCATTTCAAAGCATCTGGTCAGATCTCATGGAAATTGTTAGCTGCTGCATGTTCAGTCAGAGAGAAAGAACTAGTGGGGAGAGCCCATGATCACCTTGTAGTATTTCACTGGATGCCTCAGAAAAGCAGATGGGGATAGTGAGCAGTGGATAAGGTAAGCCTTTATCTATTTAGGGGTTTGTGTGAACCCTTTCCTGCACTGACTGCTCTTTAATATCCTTATAGATCTATACAAAAAAGTTTTATTTTTCTTGCCTGCTTACAGTTTATGGTTGGCTAAATTTAATAATTTTTTTTTTCTTTGTGGTCAGGTGAACACAACCTAGAGTTGCTAGAGTTTAAGCACTCTGTGAAAGCAACCCTCCTTAGCCTTATGTTGCCTATATAGAAATTGAGGAATCTCTAATGAAGCCTCAAAGTCTGTGTTGCTTAATTTGGTTTTTTTTTTCTTTTCACATCTACTTTCTGTGGTTTTTTAAATGGTTCATAACCATAAAGGTTAGTAAAAAATCCAGCCAAGTAAGACTTGTTTTGAGAAATAAAAAAAAAGAAAAAAAAATTGTTAGGTCCAAAATGATGGCAAGCTTGTTTGTTGATCTTTAAGATGCATTTATTTATTTCCATTCAATCTTTTTTTCTGTTCTGCCACAAGCTTTATGTCTAGCAATGTAAGCTATTCATGTTTAAAAACAGAATTCACCTTTAAATGTGCTTAACTAGAAAAAATATGTCTGGTGAGGTCATTTGCAGAGCAAGAGTTAATGCATCATGCAAACAGCTAAATAAAGGTTACAATCTGAGTGGAATTATTCAGAGCTCAGGGAGAAATCTGGCATTTGCAGTCTGTCACTGGGTTTGAGAAGTCTGGCTCTCTCAGTGTCACTGTCACCCGGAGATATCCTGCTTTCTGTGTGGCAGTAAGGGAGGGGACTGCAGTGCTGGATGGTCTTCTTGCAAAAAACAGCAAAAACAGGAGCAGCGGGAAGTGTCATGTATGAGGAATGTGTGGAATGAGGGGTATGAGCCCGTCTCTGTCCAGGTTTCACAGAGCGACATTATGTGTGTAAATAGCCCATAGTTCTTCCTCCTCTCTTTTCTTCCTCAGAACAACTGAACAGCACATGTTAGGACAGCATATGACTCCTGATATCCCTGGGGAGGAGGGCTGCATGGAGGGCTATGAAGAGCCGTGTGCCCCTTGAGACCTGCCAGTTAAGTATTGCAACTCTTGGGCTCTGTCTGGTGAGGGCTTTTTGCCCTTCTTTTCTACCAATATCCTTGGGAATTGAGGCTGTCACTTTGGGGCAGGATACACCCTAAATATGTATGTGATACAGCTGGGGTAAAAATGCATCACTTGTAAACACCCAGGCTTTTGTAGAATTGTAGAGTTGGCAATCTCCATAGAGGTGTTGTGCTAGGATTGTGTTTTGCATTTTGTTTCCTTGATTTGTTTCTATAACCCAAGCGCTTGGCTGATTGCACAGGAAATCAACTGCTGTGGGCATTCACTTCAATGGGCAAACTTTAAACGAGTCACCAGGGACTGGCTGCTGCTGAGTTCAAAGAGAAAGAGACATCCAAATCCTCTAGCCAAGCCAAGTTATGGTGGGAAATATCAGATACAAAGAGGACGAAAGTGGAAGGAACAGTAGGGTGAAAGATACAGCTTGGTTTTCCTGTCCATAATTGGTAAGATTAAGGCGAGGTTGGAATGGAGGTTTAAAAAAAAAGACACACCATAAAATTTTGCTAAGGGAAGTTTGTTGAACATCAGGAAATGTGCTCTGGTGTTTTCATTCTATGAGCTGTGTCCAGTAATTTGGGGATGGAAACACGTTAAGAAAGTTAATATAGTACTCAATAAAATATTGGAAAATGTATTAGAAAGAATAGTCCCATGCAGGGCAGAAGGTGGAGCAAATGCCCTGCTAAGCTCCTCCATTCATTCATCTTTTTTTTTTCCTCCCAATGATTTCAGTATTCTATCCAGGATCACATAACTCAAAGATCACCCCCATATCCTCAGGTGAGCTATAGAGGTTGTGTTCATAGACATTGAAATAGAGGAAGGTAGAGGTGGAAGAAACATAAAGGGGATGAACAGGAGTATAAACTTGGGTGCTGCTTCCCCCAAGCACACATGTGAGCAGCAGACTCATGAAAAGTAGACTAGAGAAAGATTGCCATCTTCTGGAAGGATAAATATCTGCCATTATTCAGAATACTAAATCTTGTATATTTTTGAAACCATAGCATGTTTCTGATTTTTTTTTTAATCTGAGTTTTTAACCATATAAATCTAATTCAGTCTCATTTCATCAATATATATTTGTGATCCCAGCTTTAGAAACTGACATAGTATCTTGATTTTGGCGAGACTCTCATCAAGCTTAAAATTAGGAACATGTTAACATTAAGAATTATCAGTAGATGAATGGACTTTATTCTTGAGCCCAAAAACCAGGCTTTTTTTTACTGAGTGTGTAGACTTAAGGTGTTCAGGTGCAGAGAGACTGAACAATGAAAAAAAAAATAGTATTACCACTCTCCTTTTAAAGAGCATCAGCTGTTATTCTACCTGTTTCAGTAAATTAAGTACACCTGTGTCGAGCAGAACTTCTTTATTGACCTAAAAAACCTGCAGACAGTCCATGGAGCACTGAAACGTTTAGCATTGCTTTCAGTTAGCCAGTCTTAGAAATGATTATCTATATTAGAAGAGCTTATGCAGTGACTGGGATTAAAGCAGTTGCAGAGCTATCGACCACTCTGCTCTGAACAGGAAGGGTCAGGAGTCCATGGCAGCACAGCCCACATATGGGACCGTGACCCTGTCAGCTCTGTCTGCTGCTGGTGCTGTGCAAGGGCTTTCACAGGCTGTGCTGTCACCCAAAGCCATTCACACACCTGCATCCCAACCTCTGGGTTTTGGTGGAAGTTGGGGATGAGAGCAGATGGACCATTAGTGTCCTCTGTCCTGGCAAAGCAGCAGGACAGGGAATCTGCCTTGGCCCCTCCCAGTGGTGCTAGGAGTCTCACCCACTTGGCACTGGGCAAAGCCTTTGTGGGGTGTGTGTACCTTTGGGATGCTCCTCTTCCTTGCAGTTTGAATCAACGCAGCACTTCCCCATGCCCTCTAGTGACAGTTTGTTCTCCTGAGAGGTGATGTCATTCTTAATTTTCGCTGTTCTGATGTCAAACAAGGTGTATCAACACCCTCAGGAATTGTGGGGCCTTTAATCTTTCAGGACAAGAGTTCAGGGTGAGAGTGAATCTTTGTGTATCAGATCCTCACTAGTTTCCCAAATTAATCCAATGTGAAGCTGCTGGGAACCGGGATTCTCGGTGAACTTTGCACCTTGGTAAAAGTTGCCATCACAAGAGACATTGACAGTCTTCCTCATGCTCCCATCCTTTGATTATTGGACTTCTTTGACTCGTCACCGTTTCACATACCTCTGTCACAGTGGGGATGCCATGGTGCCAGTCTGCTGGATTGGCATCTCTTCAGGGTCTGAAATCCTTGGTCCTCAGAGCAGATGCAGTCACACAAATTTTCCCCATTTTTCCTTCTCCCCTTTCTGTGACTGGCAGGTCTGGCCAGGAAGATATCCCAGGGCTGGGGGCTTGTGGCCTTTGCCATTCTGCTGAGGCAGTGCACAGGGCAAGGGGTGACCTGATGTCAAGGGTGCTGGTAGTTTCTGAGCTAAGTCCACTCGTCTCCGGAAGCATTGGCCAGAGAGCTGCCAGTTTGCTCCATATGAGCTCCCAAAGAGCCACCACAGGGAGATGGCTGGGATCTTTCTGTGTTTTACAGAAACTTTCTACTCAGTCACTACAGGTCACTCTTCTACACTTAATCCCAGCCCGCAGCACCAATTGCTTCCCATATAATCTCCCAGAACAGCTGTGCCGTGATTGCATTGTGGATTACAAAATGACCATTTTCCACAAAACAGCTGCTAGCTGAAGGGATAGCATTTAATAATCACTGAGGAGGGGTAAGGGAGGAGGAGAGGAGATAAAGGAGAAAGGGGTTTTGAGGCAATTGGGTTTCTTGGAGGATCTAGAGAGGAGCAAAACAGCAGACAAAGTGTGAGTCCCATTTCTGTTTTGCTCCTCCAAATTAACAGGACTTCGAGGACTTGCTGCTGAGGTAAATTCAACTCTCTTTACTTTTGGGGCTATATAGATATTCTGTTCAGTTATTGTCAGTAAGTGCTTGGTGTTTATGGAGGGAAACTTTTCTGACAATGTTTTCATGAAGGAGTAGTTCAGAACTGCTCTTTATTCCTTCTATTCTCTGCATCCTTGATGCGGTTTCTTCTTCTGACTCAATTGTTTCTTTTTATTATTTTGCCTTTTTTGTTATCACTTGTTCTGAAATTATATGGTCTTTCAGCTACTATCACAAATCAACTGGAGGGAATATTTTTCTCACTATTGAAGATTTAAATTAGAAAAAATATTTTTGTCGATATTATGAGTAGAAATATTTCCTTTCAATAAAAGCATGAACAAACTGGAACCTGATGACAGAAAATCTTATAATGAAGCATTGATGAAAAACTGAAAAACTTTATGAACTGAAGATTTCTATTTACAGATGAAGAATCATGTTTTTGAGGAGAGAAATTTTATCTATTATTTCCTTTTCAGTCATAAGCCAAATTTTCCACTGAAAAAACTTTCAGTGAGGAATTTGTGACCAACATTATCCAGAAACATTTATGCAATTAAGTATTCCTAGCAGGCTCTGTGAAAATGGTGATACCCAACATGCCTTCAGATCATGAAAGTCAATAGCTATGGTGTTACCATCTCCAGGGTGCAGCATATCCATTGCTGAAAGAAAGAAATGCTCTGGTGGAGAGACAAAAGAAGCCAGAGCATCAAACAATACAGGATTTTTTCAGGAGCTGGCTATTTTCTTGCCTTCAATAAGGACGATCTGGATCAGGCACTGTTTTCTCAGTATGACGAGATCCTACTGAAGTCCTGCTTTCCAAGAGGAGCTTCAGCACCACCTTTATTGACCACATTTCTGAGCTTACTGGTTAGCAGAACAAATGCTTCTGACTGCCCCACTTTTAGCTGTGGTGCATTCACAGATGATGCAAAGCTCAGTCTTGTATAATTTATTTATAGTAATGTCCACAGTATGCTGGGCCTTTCTCACACGTTCAAGGTTGAGTGAGTCAATCCAAGTTATGTGAAGAGGACCAGCAGCAGGCAATGTCTGTACAAACTGAATCTATTCATGGGCAAATAGATTTTGAGAGTCATAAATAGGAAAGGGTGGGAGTATCTGGATGAAGTTGTGCCAAACATAGGGAGTGACATGTGGGAAGAGGCATGCGTTGATTGCATGAAAGTTGATGTGTGGGCAGATGACATCTAATCAATCCATGCAGTGATAAGTTGGAGTTCTCAGAAGTCGGTGCAAGGTTTTGCAGGAACCATAACATCTTAAGCTTCCCTCTGAGTGAGCAAGACCACAGGACGCTGGTGCACAAACTGCTTTCTGAATTACTTTTTCTGATGAGATGAAACTGGGAGGAGTGTTTGTGGCAACATCTGCTCTTAAAAATCCACCCTTTGGCACTTTGTGTGAGAGCAGAGACACTTTCATCCCACCACCCTACCAAATTTCTGATGTGCAGAGAAGTGCTTGCTCAGGCAGGAGATGCTGCTTTGGAGCTTGAACTTGAGCTGCCAGGTCTGGATAGGTGGGTGTCCCTCCTGAGCAGGTCACTGCTTTGATGTGTGACCTTCAGTGATCCAGGAACATTTTCCTGCCTTCCTCCACTGTGAAGTCAACTACACCTCCCCACCTCCTTAGATACAGTAATGAACGGTTTGAAAAAGTGTTTTGAGACACTGGGCAGCAAGAATTCTCAGTTAGTTGGACAGATCATTCATCATGACTCATCTAAAGGCAACACATGGTATTGGGGGAAGTTGGTTAACAGTTTTTTTTTCCCTACCATCTCTGGGATGAGTGAATATGATGTCCCTTTCATTTTGCTCATGTGCTCACACATCTTGATGCATTCAGCCCTGCTATGTCACCCTCTCTTTCCCAGTGTAGATATTCAGTGTACTTCGAAATAGTTGAAGATTACCTAATGCTTCACTGCCCTGGCTTTCAGGACACAGTTCTTCCTCACTGGGTGAGCTTTTGGAATATTGTGAGGAGGGCAGAGTGCTCACATCCCCTGCCCTCAGGTACATATTGGGAAGAGCTGGGGCTTGTAATGCTTGGTGGGACAAGTGGCTGGTGTGACAGTCCCTCCTGTTTGTGTGTTGTAGATGGAGCTGCTGAAGGGATTGCCATGGCGTCGTGCTTTCCTGGCCGTCATCCTGAACCTGCTGGCTCTCAGCCTCTCCACCACTGCCTTGCTGGGCAGCTACTGGTGCACCGGGACCCAGAAAGTGCCCAAGCCTTTGTGTGGAAAGAGCAAAGCCACCAAGTGCATCGGTGTCCCCATGCCGCCTGACGCAGGTGCTGGCAACATTTCAGCTCAGGAAGAGGTGCACTACAGCTGGGAGACCGGGGATGACCGCTTTGCCTTCAGATACTTCCACACGGGAATGTGGCTTTCCTGTGAAGAGAGCATGGAAGGGCCAGGTAGCATCTTGCACAGACAGCCACAACTTCTTCCCTTGTATTTATGCCACAGGAATTTGGAAATGAAAGGCGGGAGGCTGACAACACTTGGGAGAAAAGTTGTCTTCATTTTCCTAGATGGCAGCAGCCCTGTGCACTGCTGGGGTTATTTTATTTCTGTCCTTCATTGGGATGTTTACAGAGGGAGGCAAGGGATAATCATTATCTCTGGTGTACCCTTTGGTCTGGAATAGGGGCTATGAAGTGTAAGTGGTGGTGGTGGGGGCAATGACTTTGTGACAGCATCGTTCATGCCTTTCTCCATATTTCCATCCCTACACACGGCTCACTTCATGCTCTCCAGGGCACACTTGTGCATATCTCCTCAGAAACCTAAGTGGGGTGATTTTATGCAGTGTTGTCAATTTATAGTTATCACTCTGAGGACTGCAATAGTTGGTGTTCTCCTAAAATCACTAAACTGAGAGGTTTTGTGAATTGAACAGGGACTGAGCTTTTCTTAAAAAAAAATTAGAGAAAGACAAATATTACCTTATAAACACAGAGAAAGCCTGGAGAGTCTGAACCCAGAAAAACTGAGGTTAGGAGGCAAATTGACCTGAGGATGAGAGCTGTAATAATGTAAAATTTTAAGTAGTTTTTGTGATATTGTGACAAGTTTAATTTGTGATTTTTGACCAGTTTCATTTGAGAATTTAGACCATGTGAGACTGGCACTGTAAACCCTGCAGTGCCAGAGACTGGTTTTGCAACCTGTGCTAGACCCTTTTGGTGCCTCCTTTAACCCTTGACTTGCTCCTGCACAGCCCTGCTCAAGTCCTTCTGCTGAAACCTGTGCCATGCCAGCACGGGTGGATGCTCTGCAGTGCACAGATGCTCTTTACAGCCTGGCACACACATCAAGAATCAGAACTGACCTGGAAGGTGGCCAACAGGGAGATTTGTATCTAAAGATACAGTGATGAAAGTCACTTTCATCAGGTGCATTGCCCTGAGCCCATAACCCTCCCTTCAGCTCTCCCCAGGCACAAACTTCTCACGTTCTCTAACTAAGCCACCATCCTAGTACAGCATTTCTCATTTCCTTATCTGTTGCTGTCAGAGTTTGAAAACAAAGAACTGGTGAATAAAAGCAGACAGAAGAGGGGTGGGAGTAGGAGGGAATGTGCTTGAAGCTCTCCTGTCCTAATGAGAGGGCTGCTTTTCTATGAACATTTCCAGACATACTGCAGAAGGAGATGTGTTTATTTGGGACTGGTTTGGGTTGGGGTGTGTTTCCATGGTGCTTGTGGGAATGGGACTACATCCCTTGACAGTTTTCTCTGCAAGACTTGTCTGGCCACTAAGCAGTCCTGGAAAAACCGTGATGCCTGAAGGAATGCAGAGATTGTGTTACATCTGGATCACAACAGAGCACAGGGTAGAGCACATACTCAGTCTCAGTCCTCTGCTTCCTGTAAATCCAGTACAACCCACCCACTGCTGTGGCTCTTTGAAGCAAGTGCATAGACAACAACAACAACAAAAGGGGCTATTGTAAGCAAAAGGAGTTGGAGTTGAGCTGGAGAAAGGATTTCATTATTCAGGCTAATCTCAGGATCAGTTTAGATGAGCCATTGCTGAATAAACTCATTACGGTTCTAGGTGAAGTAGCAAACTGCAAGTTAATGAGGACTGCAGATGGCACTAAACTGGGTAGCGTCCTGGGAGCTGTAGATGTCAGAATACAGGAGACTGGGAGAGATTAGAACAGGGGATAGAAATTAAGAAAATGAGATTTTTACATGAAAAGCAGCAGGCTGATACTTCTGGGAGAAAATACTAGGCCAAACAGTGGAGAGGACCCTAAAATGCAGTAATGCAGTATGCTGTAAATGAGACTTAGGAGATAATAATGATGGATGCTCAGCTGAGACAATAATTTGCATCTGGCCAATGTAAAAAGCCAAAGCAAATATGAACACCATTTGTCCAAATAGCAAGACCATATTTCTGTGTGAATCTCTGCCACAGAAGACAGACTCACATGTCTAATGCAGCATTTCACTTGGGAAAATTTTTTTTTTTTTTGCTTTCTTCTTTGGGAAGCAGTGCTAGAACTGCTGTGCTGTGACTGGGGTGAGTGGGAATTCACATCCTCAGTAGAAGTGATGGATCTGCAGTCTGTTATAAACTACACCCTTAATAGGCCCGACCAATTGTGAATTAGTAGCAATGGATTTTTGTTTTCACAAGAGGCTTCTAAGATTTACAAATTGCTGGAATTTTTTTCTGGAAAGGCCACTTCTAGTTTTCCAGGCAGACATTGCCTTCCCCTGCCTTGTCCCAGTGAAGGTCTGGAAAGATGGTCAGAAAGAGAGCAGAGGCGAGAAGATATGATGGGTAGACTCAGGGGTGACTGGAACTATGCGGTGAAAATAGAGTGAGAGGAAGATATTTTCTTTTCCCTTATGAGCCCTGCATTGTTTTGCAAACTAATACCTTTGTTTTTGTGTTTCAGAAGAGAAATGCCGTAGCTTTATTGAGCTTTCACCACCTGCAGAGAGAGGTAAGAGCAAATCCACATACCTCACTGTAGCTGCCCACTGCACCTCTTTGAAATGGGGGACCTGCAACATTTTGCTTGTGTGAGGGCAATGGAGTGGGTCCCTAAAGAGCCAGGCATGAAATCCAGGCCTCACGGTTGCTCAAAGAGCAAAGATTTCCTCCCAGATGTTTGGCCTAAACCACTACCATCTGTGGGGTCAGAGCTGGAAACCTCAGACCCCCTCCCATATGAAGTGGGTTTTGTCTCATCTCATAAGTTGACCAGTCTGAGCTTGTTGTCTTGCTGCAGTCAGCCGGAAGGGGATGTCTGCCACCTGAGGGCAGTCCTTCGCACACAGGCCACATGTTGACTCGAAGCTTCAGTTTTGGGGTCTCATGTAATGACCCTGGAAGCTGAATCTCCTCTTACTTTGTGGTAAGTGATCAGGACATTCAAAAGTTACACTTTCAGGGTCCTCATCAAATACAAAACTTCATTTAGGTCGGAAAGCTCACCCCTCCAGACTTTGTCATGTGTTTCAAATTATCCTGGGGATAACTGCAGTATATCTGGATGTATGTGTATGAACGCAGTGGTGTTCACTTACTGAAAGCTTTTCAGTTGGTGTGGGCTTGCTAACTGTTCCCTGAGATGAAGGCTGGAGGCAAATAATCTTAGAGGATGTTCATATGTGAAAGAAAAGGCCTAGGGTGCAGAGGCTGTGTCAGCATTCAAACCATCAGAGCAAGGGCTAGGACAAACACTGGGAAATTGCAACAGCCAGCAGAGAGATGAGTACTTTTGGGGACCTCATCTTTTCCTGCTTTGTTTCTCCTATTTTAAAAACACTGGCAAAGGCTGTTAACCTGCTTTTATAAAGTAATGTGCATTCTCAGGTGAGTGCTCTGTTGCAGGTGGCCTGCGGTTGCATCACTGCCCAGATTAACCTGGGTCACTTTTGGCACAACAACAGGGTAGATAAACCTCCCCTGCTTATTCTTTTGGGAAACAGTATTCACACAATTCAACTAACGCTGGTGTTAAAAGATAATTTTGAAGTCATGGAGATCTCCACTTTGTCATACAATAAATTACTTAACTATGTTTACTGAATGACTCTTGCATTTACCACAAAATGCTCACTTCACAGGGAGTAGCAATCCATTTTTCTGCTTTCTCATCTTGTGCTTCATTCCCTGCCCAGGCCTTTGGCTCTGTTGCTTACAGACTGTTTTTGTAAGAAAGGAGGTTTATGCAATCAGACTATGTGTCTTTGTAAATCTTTCCGTCTATCCCCCCTCACACTCCACCTACTGCTCCTTGTCTAATTGCAGCCCAGCACTGATAGAAAAGTCATGTTCTTTAAAACACTGAGCTCCTACAAATCAAATGGAAGATCACTGTGAGCTTAAGCATGATACTCATAGTGACACTGTGGTTTTAACAGCTCTACTACCCGCTTTTGCCTCTTCCTGCACGTAGCATCACCTTAAGATGACCTTGGCCTCCAGTGCAGTTGCCATTATATAGTTGGGAGAGCACTGGAGAGGGTGGTGTGACTGCTGATTGCAGGCTGGGCTGGCTGAGCTGTCTGCATGCAGAGCAGCTGCATGTTACACAGGCAGCATTGCAAGACCAGAGTACACAGCATACGTGGTGAGCATGGATCCACAGAGAAAGCAATGCAGAGATCTCTGTGCGCACGTGGTGCCTGCAGACTCCAGGATGCTTTCAGCAGTCTGACCACTAATGAAATAGTCTCCCTGATGGTGCAAGCAATGCAGCTCCTTTAAGCAGGGAATGCAACTCATCAGCTGCTGCTAAAGAGCTGGGTGACTCTATGGCACTAATGATGTTGAGGAGTCAAGTCAGTGCCACATTAATGAGGGTTTTCTTCACACTCCTTTTCCCCAGTTGAATGTATCCTCTATGGCCATTAATAGTTGCTGACAGTAGTGTTCACAGCGCTGCTTCATTTGTCAGATTAATATTTCTTCCTCAGTGAATCATCCACTTTTCCACAGCCCAGCATTACAGAGTGCCTTTTCTCATTCTCCTCCAAGTCCTGCTGCACAGTGAGCTTGGCTGAGGACTGTGGCATCTCTTAAGCCCCACTGGTAATCCTAGCATGAAAGTACCTATACTCTGTTCAAGCAGCAGGGTGAGTGGCAAATATTACTGCACTAGCTGGATATCCACCCCAAGGAACGCAGGCCCACAAGGGACCTACTGAATTCTGGAGGCCAGATCCCAGCCACCACCAAAAATCCATAGAGTTCTTTTCTTAACCAGTTGAGTTCCAGGTTAAAAGTTGTTAGCTTCCATTGTTGTGATCAGAAACCTACTCTGAACATCACTGTGCTAATGGGTAAGAGCCCTCTAACATCCATGTGTTCATGGCCAACCTGTGACCACACAGGTCTAATACTCAGCAGCTTTACCCCTGCTTTTCCCCCATGACTTCTTCCTTGTTGTTTATGAATAATGCTGGCTTATTACACAACTGTTTTAGTTCCTCTCAGCCTTTACAGTGCCAGACCAGCCAAGCCATCTTCTGAGACAGACTCTCTGTCCCCTTCAGCATCCTTTGAGCCCTTGCTCACAGGCTGGGTAGATTGCTTTTGGGTGTTTGTTGTTTTCCTTCTTTCCCTTCTTCCCAAAGGACATCCTTTCAGGATTGGGCTGGGAAGAGGGAGAACTCTCCCTCGAACAAGCTGTCCTGTATTGATATGAGGTGTGTTGATTCCTGGCAGGAATCCTGTGGCTGTCATTGGGATCAGAGATGCTGTACATCAGCTTACTGCTCATCAGCTTCATCCTCCTGATGGTGGAAATGCTGCACACTGGCAATCCTATTTGTGGGCTGAAGCTCAACGCCTTTGCTGCTGTCTCCTCAGTGCTGTCAGGTAAGTGTGTTACTGCAGGCTTTGAATCACAGCAGCTGGAGTGCTCTCCCACACAAGGCTGAAGTATGCAGCTCTGGCTCCTGCTCTAACTTCTTTGCTTTCTTGTCTTTTGTGTCCAGGTCTCCTTGGGATGGTGGCACACATGATGTACACTCAAGTCTTCCAGGCAACAGTTAATCTGGGACCAGAGGACTGGAGACCGCACACGTGGGATTACGGCTGGGCTTTCTAGTATGTGAGCTCTGAATCCATCTTCACCTTCCAAATCCTTTCAGTTTCAGCCATGCTACACCCTGTAAAAGCTCACATCCTCCCTTCTTGACCTTCTGTGTTTCCCAATTCAGGTGTACCATGGTTCTCCTACTGCTAATCACCTGTCTTTGCCTCATACCCTGCTTTAACGGACAGTTGTTGAGTTACTTAAATGAGTAGCTACCAAGGACTGGCAAAACAATGTGGTCACACCTAAACACATTCCTTCAACCCTGACAAATCAGATTTGCCCTTGTACTGGTTTGCACTGTTTGGTCTCAGCTCTTCCCTGTGTGCAGAGGCCAGTGTCACACCTGTGACGATGCTCTCAAACACGCTGTGTTTTTCTGCAGTCTCAATAAGTTACATGCTGGTTTGGCATCTTGACTAACCAGTGGCCTATTCCTGCAGCACCAAGCCTAGACATGTGCTTAAAGATGTGGACACTGTAGCCAGGAAGAGCAGCTGCAAAAAACAGGTGGCTCGGGGTTCATTTCTCTAAAGGCTAAAGAAGCCATCCACTGCTGATATGCCATAACTGACTTGAAAAACAGTTGGATGAGCTTTGTAAGTGCTCATGGAAAGCACAGGGTTAATTTGCGATGCTGTACTGACAATGATCACATTGATTCTTAACACTCCAGTGCCCTGTGCCAGCTGTGGACACCAAATGTCAGCACGGCCATCTGGTTATGCTCATGGACACACCTCGTGCCCACAAAGCCACTGAGCAGCCTTGCAATACAAAATTTACTTCCCAGACCGGGGCTCTCCTGCTGCCCTTTTTATTTATCCTGTAGCACCCCCTTCCCTGCGACAGGGATGACCACTATTTACCCCACCAATCTAAGAAGGATCTTGTGGCAAGATAACCCTTATGAACTGTAAAGTTATGAGCCTTTTTCTTTCTAGTTCATGTCCATGCCCAGAAGCTTCTGCCCAGAAAATCAGAGCGCATGATGGTGCCTGCAGTTCAATTCCTTACCTTACTTGGCTTCTCACAGCATGTGCTGTTCTTGTGTCTCTCCTGTAGCATGGCTTGGGCCTCCTTCACCTGCTGCATGGCCTCTGCTGTCACCACCCTCAACACCTACACCAAGACAGTGCTGGAGTTCAAAAGGAACCACATCAAGGGCTATGATGGGAGCTTCAAGGATCAACCTCAGCACCACCAGTGCTTCATACAGCAGCAAATAAGCAGCTACTATGAGCCCCAAGCTAAGTCCCTCCTTTCCGTCTCTGAGGGAGTTGACTTCTACTCTGAGCTGCAGCAAAAAGTGCTACAGCGGGAACCAGAGCTGGAACTGGATGAGGTCTTGGGACAGACGATCGGGGAGGATCACTGTTAGGGATAAGTGTGCAGGGACAGTGCAGTGGGGTTTGGGAGGCACAAGCGCTCTGAATCAAACACGAGCACCACTGTTAGTGAGTTCTTGGGGAGCTCTTCCTTCCTCTACCATTCGAGGAGTGAGAAGGGAAGGTGGGCACTGGGCCAGGGCAATAGCAGTGCCAACAGTAGCAGGGTGAGTCCTCCCTGACTGCAGTTTGATGGGTGCCCTCAGCTGGGAAGGGTGAAACTGGAGGCAGATGTTGTTGGTGCCAGCTGTCTCCAAGCACTTTCAGACACAGTTGAGGCAGTTGTCCTAAACCCAGCAGCACTGCACCCAGGAATAGACAGTCAGCACTATCGGGCAGGCAAATTGCACTGCTGGGCCTCTGTCACATCGACCAATGTGTCACATTGACCTTCCAGCAACCCCCCTGGTTCAGTGCTATGGTGAAGGACATCAGTGCTCATATATTTATTGGCTGCAATTCTCTCTGAACACCCTATTTATTCTTCATTTCCAGGCCCAACCTCCTCTTCTCCCTGCCCCCAGATTAAAAGTGCTGCTGCAGTTGGAATGGGGGGTTGTTTTCAGACATCTCTCTCCTCTTTCCTATCTGTAATGACTCCCACATGCTCCCTCCTTGCTTTGTCTCCCAAAATCTCCCATTCTGAGGTACTTTCCTGTCTGTCTCCTTCTTCTGTGCTTCTCTTGGCTGGGATTTTGTTTTTTTCTTTGTTTTTCTTAGTCTGTCCCCTTTTCCCCATTGTAAAAATATCACAATCAATCCCCAAATCAATCAAACTCATCATCTATCAAAGGTGAAACACTGGTTCACATGACACACTGATGCTGTACACAGTATTTATTTGCTCCACTGCAGTTCACAGTTCAAATACATTTTCCCAACAATATACAGACAGACTCTTTATTCACAGTGAGGGAGTGTATGTGTGCGGGCAGGGTGAATTCACATTATGGAGGAGCTAACGTCACTGCACTTCAGTATTAGTTCTCTTGGGAAGAGCCTCAGGAGAATCACTACACTTCAGGTAACAGCCGCTTCACCTTTCCCAGCAAGGTGGTGGCTAGACAGGAGGGAAGGGGCACTCCTGTTTAATCCTCATATGTTACTGGTCCTCACAGTTTTAGCTTCTGTTATGCAGCTGTATTAACCGACTATATACTATAAACACTAACCTCTGTCTGGAGGAAAATGCCAGGCCTAAAGCCGTTGCTACAGTTGTGCTAATATATACAAAGCTATTTACACAAAAATACCATTAAACATATATAAACTGTTCACAGGCTCTGACATTAAGAGAGCAGGGCCCAAGGACCTGCCTTGGGGCTTGCAGCTAATTCTGAAGGGCTACCCTGGAAGCTTCATATGGAGATGCAGGGAAAAAGAAGAGAGGGTGATACAGCAAGGAGAGGTATCAAGAGCCCAGGAGAGAGAACCCATGGTAGATGTGCCCATCTGGAGAGAAGAGCAAAGTTCTGCCAGCACCTCACCACTCACATGGAAGTGTGGGGAGGCTGGAAGGGCACATGCTAGTAGGAGGACAGAGGAGTCCTTTGCAATCCTCATCTTAGCCTGGCTATGCCTGATGTCAAAGGTCATACCCAGAAAGGCATACTGGGAAAACAGTTCCTATGCTATTGCCCTGGACTGTGGAGAACGAATGGGGCACCAAAGTGGTTGGTTTATATATGGGCATTTCTATTATAAGAAAATTCATGTAGATGCTCTACAACTACAAGACAGGAGACTGATGGCACACTCGGAGCCATAGTTCAAAGCATTAAACATAGTGAGAGCAAATGTGCACTAGGGGTAGCCTGTTCCTCCTGGAGCTGCACACAGGGCTGGGTTGGCAAGGGAATGGTAAAGTTGAGCTCAGAATAGAGTAAAATGCCCAGAAAAGCTTTCCAGTTCTGCCTCTGTCTAAGCCTCTAAACCCTGAAGCAGTGGTGTGAGAATCAGCTTTGCTGTGGATGGATCTAGTGTGATCCATACAGTGCCAGTAGGGATCTGCTGGGAATCTATCCCAAAAGGGCTGTGGTGCATTGAAAAAGGGGACTCAGCCCATTGGACTGTGGTGTGATGTTACAGTGACACACTGGGTTCATAAAAAGCTTAGGGATGGATGAAGACGAAACAGAAATAAGACGTGAACCTTTCGCTTCTACATCACCTGCATGAATCTGTCTTGAACTTGGGATTGGGAAAAGAGATATACAAGTGCAAGAACTAGCAAATGCTGTGGGGTCCATCTTTCTCTAGATCAAGTAGTTCAGCCAGAGACCAAGTTTGTTTGTGAATGCGGTGACAGAATGGAAAAGTGGGCTGACAGTGCAGGAAAGCCTATGGACAAGACTAATCCTGCAGGAGCCAGATAGAGACTTCACTCCAAAAATAAAAACATTAAAGCAGGTGAGGCACTTTAGCCACACCATTTGCCTTGAGTCATCATGGCCTGCTCTAGGCCTAGAGCTTGTTTGACTGCCTAGGAATACTGTTTGGACATAAAAAGGAGTGTCCTAAAATCTCATTCCTAAATTAAACATACAAAATATATATATATATAGTACAAATTTAT
>NW_010173945.1:0-1288 GCF_000695765.1 Mesitornis unicolor
AAAATGTGGAAAAGTGAGGGGAAAATGAGGGAAAATGTGGAAAACTGAGGGGAAATTGAGGAAAAATGAATAAAAGTGAGGGGAAAATGGATTAGAAATGTGGAAAAGTGAGGGGAAATGAGGGAAAGTGAGGGGAAAATGAATAAAAATGGAAAACTGAGAGGAAAATGAATAAAAGTGTGGGAAAACGAGGGAAAAATGAATAAAAATGGGGAAAAATGAGGGGAAAATAAGGGAAAATATGGAAAACTGAGGGGAAAATGAGGGGGAAATGAATAAAAATGTGGAAAAGTGAGGGGAAAATGAGGGGAAATGTGGAAAACTGAGGAAAAATGTGGAAAACCGAGAGGAAAATGTGGAAAAATGAGGGGGAAATGAATAAAAATGTGGAAAACTGAGGGAAGATGTGGGAAAATGAGGGGAAAATGAATAAAATGGGGAAAAATGAGGGGAAAATGAGGGAAAATGTGGAAAAATGAATAAAAATGTGGAAAACAGAGAAAATGAGGGAAAGTGAGGGGAAAATGAATAAGAATGTGGAAAACTGAGGGGAAATGAGGGAAAACTGAGGGGAAAATGAGGGGGAAATGAATAAAAATGTGGAAAACTGAGGGAAAATGTGGGGAAAATGAATAAAAATGGGGAAAAATGAGGGGGAAATGAATTAAAATGTGGAAAACTGAGGGGGAAATGAATAAAAATGTGGAAAACTGAGGGGACATGAATAAAAGTGTGGAAAAGTGAGGGGAAAATGAAGAAAAATGTGGAAAACTGAGGGGAAATGATTAAAAATGTGGAAAAATGAAAGGAAAATGAATAAAAATGTGGAAAAATGAGGGGAAAATGTGGAAAACTGAGGGAAAATGAGTAAAAATTAATAAAAATGTGGAAAACTGAGGGAAAATGAATAAGAATGTGGAAAAATGAGGGGAAAATAAGAAAAAATGTGGAAAAGTGAGGAGAAAATGAATAAAAGTGTGGAAAACTGAGGGGAAATGAGGGGAAATCAATTAAAAAGTGGAAAAATGAGGGAAAAGTGAGGGGAAAATGAGGGGAAAATGAATAAAGGTGTGGAAAACTGAGGGGAAGATGAGGGGGAAATTAAGGAAAATGTGGAAAACGGGAAAATAAAAATGTGGAAAAATGAGGGGAAATGAGGGAAAATGAATAAAAACGTGGGAAAAATGTGGAAAAATGAGAGGGAAATGAATACAAATGTGGAAAACTGAGGGGAAAAAGTGGAAAATGAGGATAAAGTGAATAAAAATGTGGAAAACTGAGGGGGAAA
>NW_010173946.1:0-52953 GCF_000695765.1 Mesitornis unicolor
AAGCCTGTAGCGCTGCACCGGGTTGTTGTCGTGTACTGCAAACTCTGTTAACGTGCTGGTTCTCAGACAAAGACAAATGAACCTTTGAAATTATATATTTATTTCTATTTATGGAAAGAGTTGCAACTGCTCACAGGGCTCTTCACTAAGGCTTCTGTGCCCTTTGTGATCTGTATGTATAAAAAACCTGCAAAGAGATCTTTTCTTTTAAAAATAGGGCAATGGCTTGATTATCTGGCTTTCAGATAATTGCAGTGTTGAAATTATGATCGTTTTGAGAACTTTTTAAAAGAATACAAGAACCGTATTTCTTTTTCCAAATGTAAACTAAGACATTCTGCTATGGCAAATCAGTGAATTCTTTGTCTATATAAAAAGTGAATGTGTTACTTTTTATTTTCTTGTGTTAGCAATGCCCTGTCAGTGCTATCAGTAGCAGTGTCTTAAATGGGAAAGCATACAAACAAAGAAATTTAGAAGTCATTGGAAGAGCTCTCTTTTAAATTTATTTGAAATATTTTAGGTGATATATTAAGTATTTTCAGCCATCCGTTGACATTTCAAGATTGCTTTTGTTTCGCTTAAAACTGTATAATTAACTTTATTTCACAAATTAATTGCTCGTGGCTTTACTACCTGACCTTCTAGAAGAAATCAGTGATTTATATATTTGTTAGCTAGCATAGGCCATCTAGCTATAAATCACAGGTTTTAACGAGGATTTTAATGTGACCTGGTAGCCTATTGCTCATTTGAATGCATTTCTTCAGTGTAAGATTATACTTAGACTCACCATTTGTTGTTTTGTTTGTTTTGTTTTATGTCCTTTCTTCTTCCCTTCTCGCCCCATTGCAGAGAACAGAATATTCTGGACCCTACTTTGGAATATGTTAAGGTAAGGTACCATTTCTTACCCTCAAAATATTTTATTCGGTATATAACCAGCACTGCCAGAACATTTCCAGTCGTTTGTAGTTAAATAGTGCTCCTGTCTGTCTTTTGCTGCAGAAAAACTAATTCTATGTCAGACTGTTTTGTGCACGCTTCAGTGAAACCTGTGGGGTTTGTGCTTTGGGAGTAGGTTGCATTTTTATACTGGGGCCTCTTTTCAGTTACATGGTGACTACCTGTGATCTTCCCTTTGGTCACAAATTTAAAGAATCCGTATATCTCGAGCATGGATTTCTGTGGAAATAAAGGAACACATCTGAAAATATCATTAAATGTCAGATTGAGGTTTATGGTTTTAGCAATATATTTACTAACATCACAGTCAAAAATTCACTTCTGGTCCAAAAGGTAACTGGGATCCTGGCAAAACTGTAAGTTCTGTTTTCCTTTTGTACAGGATGAGAGTGCTGAAAATAGAACTAAATGTGTATTTTGTTAGAGTAAATAAAAATACTCTGGAGCATTCATTAATTTTATTAAAAAAGCAGTCCTGGGTTGGCAATATAGAAACTTTGGAAGAAACCTTAGGGATGTGATTGTAGTGCTGTAATGTGCACTGAATTAATACCTTTCAACATGTTTCATTTAAGTGACTATTATTTTGCAGAACCTTGAAAGAATCTGGCGTCTATGTCGTGTCTCTCAACAACGGGCTTCTTTAATTGCTGGGCTTTGTTCCCTGTCTTTTAGAAGACTGTAATCTTCTGAAAAGTGTCTGATAAACACGGGTTATCCTTGAACATGGGATATTTCTGTAGCTATTCATGTGGACAGCCTGAATTTCTCAGACACTTGAATTCTGCCTCAGGTTAGAGTTCATGTGAGGAGGAGGCTGAGGAGAGGCAGTCGGCTGGGGTCTGCTGGTAGAATTCCCTCTGAGAGTGTTCATAGTTGAGGGAAATGGAGAGGTGCCAGGGTAGGGTTCAGGTTGACTGAAGAAGTAAGCTAGGAGAATGTAATGCAGGGTTGGGAGGGGACTGCCAAAGGAAAGTGCGAAGAATGAATTTGCCTCAGAGTGTGGAGGGGTCCTCTGTTGGACTTTCTGCCCAGGGTTGGGGTGGAGGTAGGAACTAGGGTTTGGAAGAAGAGAACGTGAAGGTCCATGGAAAGGGGACTGCCAGAGGACTCTGAGGACTGCTGCTGGAATTCTGCTCTAAACAGTTAGCTCAGTATCACAGAACCACAGAATATGAGGAGTTGGAAGGGACCAGTGCAACCCCTGCCAGAGCAGGATCACCAGAGCAGTCACACAGGAACACGGCCAGGGCTTTGGGTGTCTCCACAGAAGGAGACTCCACAACCTCTCTGGGCAGCCTGGGCCATGCTCCATAACCCTCACACTGACAAAGTTTGTCCTCATCTTCAGCTTGAACCTCCTGTGCTCCAGCTTGGGACCATTGCCCCTTGTGCTGGCATTGGCCATCCCAGAGCAGAGCCTGGCTCCTTCCTCCTGACACTGCCCTTTACAAATATATAAACATTAATGAGGTCACCCCTCCCCAGCCTAAAGCTGGGATTTGGTAAAATAGCAGAGACAGATAAGGCCAAGAGCCTTCTGAAGGGCACTGTAGAGGAGAGGGTGCCAAAGGCAACAAAGTGGTGGACATGTTAATGGCTCTGTTTACTTTAGTGTGTACCATGCACTATGCTGTGCAGAGTACATTGTTACACTTTTAATAATATGGCCAAGTAGAAGGCAGAGATTTCATGTGCCAATTCATCAATATGTATGTCTTGTCTTGTCTTGTTGCAGCAAGTTCTATATTATAAATGTGGTTTCTGAGCTTTTCAACTTTTCCAGTAGAAGCTTGCCTTGGACTCTTGTCAGTAGCAGTGGTGCTAGGCTTAGTTATTAAAACTTTGAAGTTGGGGAGAAAAGCCTGGGGAAAACAGACTTGTGAGAGAATACGAGGGTTACCATCCCCTTCTTTTCTCCTTCCTCTTTCGGTTTTCCCTGCCTGTATCCCTAGTTTTAGTGAACTGTGACTTTGGTCCCCAGTTCAATGGTATCATAACAGGAATTCTAGATAAGAAATTTTAAACAACTTTGAAAAATACACAGAAATTGCTTTCTAACAAATATAGCCCCTCCCAACGTTTTTTGGCTGTAGAAGTCCAGCTTCCTGACAAAACAGCATCATCTTGGAACTCGCTTTGTTCACTGAAGTTTCAGCAAGTATGTGCTCATTGTCTTCTGTAACTTACCTTATGGTAATTATATTAATGTTTATAAATTTTCCACTCCTTGAATAAACTATGATGGTAGTGTTAAGTCAGGTATGGACTGCAGAACACTAACCTACTTGAGTTATAAAGCTGAAAGAATAGATTCCTGTAGCATCTCACCGTGCTTGTACTAACAGCCGTTTGCCCCAATCTATTTGACATATCATGTGTGCCTATTTAGTTTGAGCAAGCAGGGTTGGTGCCAGACTTTGACAAATACTGCTTACGTGGTGAAAAAAAATACCTTCAAATGAAGAGATAGTAAGAGAAGAGGGAGAAACAAGAGCACTTTTGGGCAATCCTATTTTCCTTTCAGGATACTAAAGCTCTGAGAGATGTATTCATGTTTCTGATGCACAGGAAAACATAGGTAGTATTGTCTCTAGGCAGAGAAGTGTTGACTGACTGACTGAAAACACATAAACTTGAGTATTGAATGTGTGTGATGTATCAAGAATACATCAGAACTAGCACTGGAACAAGCTAACTGTACACAGAGTCTTGTAACTGATTCTTGTTTCTCTCATCTTGCTGTTCAGACTGTCAAGAGAAGAGAGACTGGATTAATTTGCCATGTAAAAAAATTGCATAGTCTTGACCTGGGGGTGTTGGTTGACAGTCGGCTTGGAACAAGCTAATTGTACACAAAGTCTTGTAACTGATTCTTGTTTCTCTCGTCTTGCTGTTCAGACTATCAAGAGAAGAGAGACTTTGGATTAATTTGCCATGTAAAAAAATTGCATAGTCTTGACCTGGGGGTGTTGGTTGACAGTCGGCTTCACATGAGCCAGCACTGTGCCCACATGGCCAGAAAAGCCAATGGCATCTTGGCCTGTATTAAAAACAGTGTGACCAGCAGGGCCAGGGAGGTGATCATCCCCCTGTACTCGGCACTGGTGAGGCCGCACCTCGAGTGCTGTGTTCAGTTCTGGGCCCCTCACTAGAAGAAGGATGTTGAGATTCTGGAGCGTGTTCAGAGAAGAGCCACAAGGATGGGGAGGGCTCTGGAGAACAAGCCTGATGAGGAGCGGCTGAGGGAACTGGGCTTGTTTAGCCTGGAGAAGAGAAGGCTGAGGAGAGACCTCATCACCACCTACAACTGCCTCAAGGGAGGTTGTAGAGAGGTGGGTGCTGGTCTCTTCTCCCAGGTGATGGGGGATAGAACAAGGGGAAACAGCACCAAGCTGTGCCAAGGGAGGTTCAGGTTAGAGATAAGGAGGAAGTTCTTTACTGAGAGGGTCGTCAGAAGCTGGAACAGGCTGCCCAGGGAGGTGGTGGAGTCACCATCCCTGGATGTGTTTAAAGAGCGGGTAGACGAGGTACTTAAGGATATGGTTTAGGGGGTAGACAGGAACGGTTGGACGTGATGATCTCAGAGGGCTTTTCCAACCGAGCGATTCTGTGATTCTGTGAAAGTAGGACATGGCACTGTTTTAAGTTATATTTGGGTAGTCTTGGCTGCTGGTGAGCCTACTCAAGAGTTACAGTCCCAGGTAAAGTGTACTGTGTCAGGGCCTGAGGGCACTAATTGGCCTTAAATATCCTGACCAGGCTCACTGAGGAGCTCCACCCCCACTCACTGAGCAGGGGCTCCATTTAAGCTCAGCCTTGGAGCCTTCAAGCCCTGCTTGAGGTTGGTGTGCCTGCCCTGAGCCCTGTTCCTGAAGTGCTGTGTGGGAAGCCCTGGATGGACCTTGGACTTGACCTGTTACCCTGTCCTGCCTGAGGCTCACCAGGCTGCAGCAGGGATGTTGGTGTCACCACCCTGCTCAGCTTCCTTGCATCTCTGTGCTATGGGACTGCACCTTGTTGGTGGGTGCGTTGCCCACCCTGTGCTCCTGAATCGCCTTCCCTTAGGGAGCAGCCCCACTCTTGCTGCTCCCTGAGTGCTAATTGACGTGCCGATGCTGTTTTGAAAGATCCAGCATGATCAGATATGTGCCATCTTTGTAACTGAGCCATTTTATCTGGCTGCATAAGCATACCTTGTCTCCTTCAACCCCAAGACAAGCAGCTGGTTTTAAACTAGCTAGATTCTGAAAAGTATTCTTAAAAAGGAAGCTGGGCACAGAGCTTAATCCGGGAGCTTCACGGTTGCAGGTTAGCACTGTTTTTGCAGTGATGGAGATGTGCTTCTTGTGAGTCCCACATGACAGATAATTAATGTGTTCAGAATGTGGTCCTGCTGGGGAGGGATCAACATCTCTTCATAATTGGACTCTATTGTAAATAGACTGGAGAGAATTCATTCAGGTATGAGGAAAAGTAACCAAGTTTTTGGGTTTTGTTTTTGTTTGTTTTTTGTTTTAATTCAGTGTGCTCTGTTTCACAGTGCAAAGAGCATCATAGTCTATTGTAGAGAATATCATACCGTTTATTGTGGCAGTAGTGACTACAAGCAGGCATTGCTGTATAGGGCAAAGAGACTGATGGCAAACTCAGAAGCTGAGTGAATCAATTTGCTTTTTATGTAAATATAAATAAATGAGTAGAAATAATTCCTTGTATTTAGAAATACTCTGGACAGATGAAAGGCATAATAAATTGTTTTTTCTTCTGTTTCATTCAGTTCAAGATACAGGACAAAGCAGAGATTGTAAAATTAATCCTCTGAAGACATTTTTTCGTAGAGAATGCTCTGTATAGATGAACCGTGGTTTCTAATACTTGAGTCTAAATTGCAGCTCACAAATGGCAGTTTCCGCTATCTTGAATGCTGATGTCTTAGTTGGTGCAGTGTATAAAGAGAGCTAATTATGCAAAAGCAAGTTCTAAGGAAAAAAAAAAAAGTACTGATTTGCTGGAGTCTGAGTACTGAAGCGTCCATATGGCTTCAACCCTTCCTTTGTCTGCACCGCGTTGCTGAAACCATGGTCACAGTTAAATGGCTCTTTCAAAAACCCTTTTATGGTAGAAGAGAAAACAGGCCAGACTGCTTTGAGTCAGGCTGCTAACCAAGCCATGAAAGAGATTTACGGACACAATAGCACGTTGTACATTCTGTGAGATTTTACAAGTTTTATGAGCCAAATAATAGATCCATTGGTAGTCTCAGCAGGTTCTTCCCACACCCTGAGTCTGCACATCCACAGAGCAGGCTCTGCAGGGGAGAAAGGATCAAGTGCTGGCAGCTTTGAGTATGTCAGAGAACTTCTTGGGAGTCGTTTAGATGAAATTAATGTGAAAGCTAAAGATAAGCTTTCTGTCCCGTTCCTATTCACTATAAATACTTCAGGATCTTTTAATAGAAGTCTGTGCTGTAATCATTAAGGCTGTGTCAGGGTGGAAAGAAAGAAAAACAGATTTCTCTCCTCCTTTCATGGAAACCTTTTGAGCATTTCCTGTGGAAATAGTGCTAATAATTACAGAAATACTTAGCAGTGATAAGTTGGTGAGTGTCATTATGGCCTGAGGTTTTGGAGTTGTATTTTAATCCGTTAGTGGAAAAATGACAAACTTTGAGTGTCTGCTCAGCATGGTCATGGAGGAAGTTTATATTTAGATTCAGACTTGAAAAAACTGTCGCTGGCCTAAGGAAGTTAGAGCTGCAGAAAACCCGTATTCCCTTGTGACGCTCTGTGGAGGGATTCTTGTTTGTCTCAGTGCCGTAGTGTTCATTTTTCCCCCTCCTTTTACTCCTCCTTGATTTTGTTAGAAAGCAAACTTGTCATGGAAATTATTGGCATTTGTGGTGACTTTTGTGAGTGCAACTGAAAATAAAATTCTGATGACATTCCAGTGCGTTGGTCATTCTATAGAGCTTTGCAAGATGGGGCGGTGTTTTGTGCGTTTAATTCATCTTCAGGTGATGAGGTTTCTTGATGCGCTGTTTGTACGGCTAATTGCACAAGTTGGTAATATCGTGGATGCCAGTCACGTGTAGGTGTGGGTGTTTGTTTCTCATCATTCTAACTGCTGTGCCAAGAAGATGACATGGTCAGAATACTATCAAGAGCAAAGTTTGTATGTGTGTGCGTGGATGGTTGGGAAAGTTCAGAAGAAAATTTGTGTCGGCATGACAAGTAGTCACAGTTTAGGGAAAAATTGTTCCTGATGACATTGAAATTTCATTGCAAGGAGCCTTTTTTAGACATGGAAATATATTCGAGACATTCCTACCCCACTGGAAAAGTTGCCAGCTACAGTGTACATGAGACCTGCCTGTTGAGAAGCAAGCTGTGACTTGTGAGCAGGAAGTTTGTTGGGTTTCTGCATTGTCTGACAGCATTATACAGTAAGTATCTGAGCCTGGAGGAATGTCTGACACTAAGGCACCAAATGATCAGGACAAGGGCATCACAGAAGGTGGAATTATCAGATGGAATGTGTTTTGTTGTGGAGAAAAAGAGTATGCCCATATAGCTGACTTGTGGCTGTGCACCTCTCTCTGTCGTTACAGACTTGATGTCCACATCAGAGATCGTTATTGTTGTCAGAGAAATTTAAGAGATATTTGCCTTTATTTCCATGATTCTCTACTTAATGGGACTTGAAGCTTTGCAAACGTCACTCCTCGGCAGTTGCCTCTTGTATGCAAGCTGTATAATTCAGAAAGATAAGATTTAGTTTGCAGAAGAGGAGACAGAGGGGAGACCTCATTCATGTTTATAAATATTTAAAGGATGAGTGTCACGAGGATGGAGCCAGGCTCTTCTCGGTGACAAACAATGATAGGACAAGGGGTAATGGGCACAAGCTGGAACACAGGAGGTTCCACTTCAATTTGAGAAGAAACTTCTTCTCAGTGAGGGTGACAGAGCACTGGCCCAGGCTGCCCAGAGAGGTTGTGGAGTCTCCTTCTCTGCAGACATTCAAAACCCGCCTGGACGCCTTCCTGTGTAACCTCATCTGGGTGTTCCTGCTCCGGCAGGGGGATTGGACTGGATGAGCTTTTGAGGTCCCTTCCAATCCCTAACGTTCTGGGATTCTGTGAAGATCCTGTTAGCGCTAATCCAGTGTTGAAGCCGTGTATTTATGTGTCTCTCAATGGAAACTTCCAGTTTTGATGCTTGATGGCTAGTTGCTGGTTATACACTGCCCTCTGCTGGAGAAAAAGCGCTGTACGTGTATATTTTTTTAAACCCGAGTCGTGGCCATTAAAATCCCAATTTTTTCGTAATAATTTCATTGTAGCTTTCATAGTAATAAAAAAATCTATAGCTTGACTGTTCAAAGTCGGGTGCTTTTTTGTCCAGAAGCACAGAATGAGGGAAAGATTCTTCCCCCTGCCTGCCATTAAGTTACAGAAGTAGGTCCTGGAGGGAACTTGAGAAATTTCTTTGCCAGGGTATCACTGAGACTGTTAAAATCACAGAATCACAGAACATGAGGAGTTGGAAGGAACCTGGAAAGCTCCCCCAGTGCAACCCCTGCCACAGCAGGATCACCAGAGCAGTCACACAGGAACACGGCCAGGGCTTTGGGTGTCTCCACACAAGGAGACTCCACAACCTCTCTGGGCAGCCTGGGCCATGCTCCATAACCCTCACACTCACAAAGTTTGTCCTCATCTTCAGCTTGAACCTCCTGTGCTCCAGCTTGCTCCCAAAATAGATGTTCTGATTTGTTCAGAACCTCCACCAAAAGAGATTCTGTAGCCTCCCAAGATAATCTGTCCTACCTCCTAAACTGGATTAGTCTAATAGTCTCATCATTCTTACTGTGGGAAAGTTTCTCCTAAAATGTGATGTAAATCATCTTCTCTTGCACATTGAGGTGATTTTTTTTGTTTTGTTTTCCCTCATCTGTCTTCATTTTGTTACCCTGATTGAATTTTCTAGTGGGATAAGTTTTGGCTGTTGCAATAAATTAGAGAAATCATAGTCTTCTACTTCTGATCCTGTTCTGGTAGTAGTCGAGTTCTGGGCAGTAGAATTTTTTCCTCAGCCTTGTACCGAGCTCGATTCTTACGTGTGCCCTTTTGGACCTTGGAAGGGGCAACTATTTCTTTAAGTATGTATAACAGTTATTACTAAAAGCTTTCAACAGCCCAGGAAAATTAAAAAAAAAAGACTAAGGAATTACATATGTAGTTGAAATTCAACAGCTCTCAAGTAGTTAAGTCCCCTAAATTAATTTTGAGAATCTTGCCCCATTTATTTGGAGTTACTGAAAATCTGTTTCCTTTGGTGCAATGCAGCTATCCCTGATTAGTGATTAGTTTCAGTATTTTCTCCTGTTAATTTGGTTTGACCAACAGGCCAGTCTCTGAAAAGGTGGTTGAGTCAGCAAGGCTTTAACCTTCTGGGTGCAAAGTGATGAATAAAACCTAAGCTGGTGTTTGCAGTAAATATGGTACTGCAGTGCTCCAAGACAATGCACTTTTCAGTCTGCTGTCCTGGTTCGTGTTTTCTGAGATTCCCAAGTTTGTTACTGTTTGGGGCTTTTTGTCCTTTCCCAGCCCATTTGTTCTTGATTGAATGGATTAGCTCAAAGTTCTGAGGGGTTTTGTGGGTTGGTTTGGTTTTATTTTAATTTTTTTTTTGCATACAGTGAGGAGGAATTTTTTGATTTGTGAAAGATGGTCCTCATATGAATTCAGTGGAGTGGATAGTGGCTTTCTAATTATTCTGGCCTTTATTGTGAAGTCTTTTAGTCGTGGCTCTTGCATTCTCCTAATCCTGAAATGGAGTTTAGGGTCTTTTGCTAATGGAGCATCTCTTGTAATGTTTTGGTAAAGCTAAAATGTTGATAATTCTTAGAGCAAGTATTCTGTCGATTTGGGTGCTAAGGGTTGATCTTGCATCTGTCCTATCGTGAGTTTGACCCTGTTAATGAGGAATAACACAAGAAGTAGAACACAGACATTAACTCGTAAATGATGTCTGATCTGGAGTCATGAAAAGCTGCTACATGCACTGAGGTTGCACTGAGCTTTGAGTTGACAACTGTCTATAAAATTACTTCTCACTGGTTTCCTTGGCGCCAGTGATGATTCCAGTGGCAGTAGGTACCTGGTTGGTCTTTCCAGTGACTGTTAGATGACTGGTACCTACTCTCGAGCCTTTTTCACAGGTGAGAAACATAAGCTGGCAAGGTCTGAATTTGAAACACAGGGCAGAAGTTTTGAGATACAAAGAAATATCCTTCTCATTTTGTCTCTAGCGATCTTGTGAAACTTGGATTTCAATGAATTACCCTTTTTCTCCAACATTTTAACGCCTGTGGCTCTCAAATGCTGACAGTTGTGTGTTGCTATGGATAATATCCCCAAGGGTCAGTGAAGGGAAATAGTAATAAATGGTAACATGCATTTACTTTTCAAAGAAAAGAGGAAAAAAGGGTGTTTTTTACTTTTAAGACATTGTCTGGTTTACTTTGATTTGTGATCCTTTTTCATTGCAGAGGTATGTTATCTTCTGTGAGGTCCTGTGGTTGAAGTGACCGATCATTTCTGACAAATAATGCTCTCCTCTCCTGAATTAACCAAAGTGTAATCCTGGACCAAATCCATTGCGTTGCAGTAGGTGCTGTATTGCCTCATTTGCCAGAAAAGAACATGTCCTTTCCCACTAAAGTGGTACCTAAGGGGAAGAAAGAAATGTGCTGAATTATAATATTGCCATGCCTAATTTTTTCTGCCTCATCTGTAGTGAACATTTTATCAGTCTTGGTAAGGGCAACCCTATCCATAATGAAGAGGGTCTGAAGATACAAGTGGAGATTAAGCAGTGAAGTGCATAAAACTTAATCTTCTTGTAAAGTGAGCTTGGTTTTCTTCCCATTTTCGATGTCAGTTGACACAAAGAGAAGAAAAAAGTCTTCCTATCTGTGTGATGGCATCAGCTGGGATTTCTACAGCTTACAGCAGGCTTTCATATACATACGTGAATAGGTGTGTGTGTATGTAAAAGGTATGAGTGCCACGCAGAATTCTACTCCTTTTCATGTGAGATATTTAAACCGTTAATAACAGTCTGCCAGCTTTTGTGTTGATCTTTCCTGGACTGTTGCTGAGCTGTGTGGAATACTTCTTTTGCTTTTCATTTTGGGCTTTTGATATCGTTCCACAGGACACATCTTGAAGATGACAGTTACCGATGTTGTTGGATCCTTTTAATAATTTTGAAGTTGGACTAATAGAAAAAGCGGACTGGGACATAAAAATATTTATATTTAACTCCTCAATAGCAGTGCCTTACTGAAGTTATTTTTAAACTTATATGAACCACAAGGGGGAGTGAGCATATAGCTTGTGAAAGGCAGATAAATAAGCAGTTCTGGTGCTCTTACTGGCAAAGCCTATGGAGGTGAAGTTCCTAATCTCTTGGAGCTGTGTTTATAGACAATAATTAGAGTAAAACTGGTGCACTGTGTGTGTCTGTACATGTTGTCTCTTTTTGGAGACATTCTGTTCAGATACCATTTGGCTTGTGGAGAGGGCTGCAGAGGGAACATCAGCACACTTCAGCTGAGATGCCATCTATTCACGTGTGCCGTCAAAGCAGCAGGTTTGTCTGAGATCTTTGTGTGCTGTCTACTGTTGGAAACGAAACACCCCCACAGATGAGGGAGTATATTGTTACATGGGTTATCCAGAATACCCAGGCATCATTCACCTCCATGCTCTTAAATCCCTCTGTGAGTAAAATATTGAGCTGTGGTGATCTTGCTGCTTTTGCTTCATCAAAGTGTATTGTGCCAAAATGTGGGAGGGAGACAGGCCTCTTCAAATTCACACGTGCTGGTGAAGACTTCTGAAAAACAAATCACTAGTTATAGAGAAAAGTCCTATGTATTAAATGAAGAATGTTCCAATCTGAAGATTTAAATACTTCAACGTTCTTTGGGGTTTTTTCTTTCAAATTCTATTCGTATTGTACTTTATTGCAATCTTACAGATGCCATTGTATAGCTGTGGGCACTCACAACCATAGATTGTGGCTGTGCACTGTGTGGTTGGGCCATACCCGTGTTCCGTGTGGCGTCTTTAGTCCAGCGACAGCGGCGTGCTCTGGATTGGCTGCGTGCCGTAATCAGATCAGCTTTATGTTGTTGACCCTTGTTCAGTACGCCGTGCCTTCTTCCATTTACAGCTGACTTTCTGCCTGGATCATTTACTTTCATTTAGTGGAGAGAAATCTAAAGCATTACATGTATTTCACTGAATATTGTTAGGCTGATTTAAATGCTTAAGTGATTTGTTGATGTAGTACTAAGTAACAGTGGCAAGCCACCAATTCCCTCATCTAATTTAGTCTGAAACGATTTCTCTGTAATAAGAAAACACAAATCATAATTCTCGGTGTGAGTTATAAGCACTTCCATGAACGTGAGCGGTACTTGGTTCAAAATAGCTTCTCGTAGATCTGCAGGCTGTTTTGATAATGTCAGACTGCTTGCGAGTTCTCGAATGTTTATATTTTTATGGAGGTAGGTTGCTTTACTTGAGCCATTTACAACTTTGAAGCCAAATAATTTTTTTGTGTGATGAGAGAAAAAGAAAACACCACCCCCACCCCCCATCCTGAACAGTTATCCGTGTGCTCTGTCCTATTGAACCTGTACAGTTAAAGCAGCCTCAAAGAATTCCCCCAGAGCTGGTTCACACTTCAGGCTTCAAAGTCCTGCATGTGCGATGTGCTGTGAGTGTAACTGAGCACAGTTTAGTTGTGCCAGGGGAGCAGTCTCAGTGTGCAGAGCTAGGTAAGTGTAATTTAAACCAGACCATAAAAACATTCTGAATCTAGCAGTTTTGTAATAACACAGGTGGGGCTGGCACAGACACCATCGTTTCTCTTTTTGATGGACTATTAGGGCCTCAACACAGAATGTATGATCGAGCGTCCTTAAATTCTTGTGGCCTTAAATTCTATAAACTTCAAAATCTTTACTTAATGAACTTGGTTATCGAAAGCACTCTAGCCAGCCATCCCTAGAAACAGGTGAAGGGACTAGCAGATATTTTAAGATTCTTGGCAAGAATTGTTACAATGAAATCAAGCTAGTGGTTGATCTGTTGATGCTGGAGAGCATTAGAGATCCACCAATAGATTATCTTAGCAGGAAAATGGTATTTGATGTTTCTAAGGTGCAAGAAACAGGTGGTTTATTTCTCACGTGCGGAGTCTAAGAACGCTAAGTACCAACAAAAAGTCACAGGACAGGAGAGTGAAAATGTGGCTAAACCATCCCTTGTTTCTCTGAGTCACTATTCACAAGCTGGGTATGAAGTGTAATTTGGAGCAGCTTGAGGGCTGTTCTGGATAATGCTGACCTAATCCAGCCCCATAGTAGCCAGCAGTGCAGGAACCATCACACTGTCACAGAGGTTTCTCATGCACCGTTTGAGATTCATTCCAGTAGTCTCAGTTTTCATACTGCTGTGTCACCGTGCCAAGCAAAGGTTCTGATTCAGACTCTCTAAATTGTGTCATCCATTCCTTGAATTATATGTGGAGAAGTCATGTTAAACTTTATTAAAAAACACCTATCCCGTTAGGTTTTGGGGTTTTTTTTTAAATAGATTCACTACCTAAGTAAAGCACTCTCTCTCCTGCCAGTTACACTGTTGCTAAAACGTGGCAGCAGCTGCTGTATGAAATTGTACGGTGTTAGTTTTTAAGGTTCATTATTTCTGGCATTCTCACAGCATACATAATTTTTGATTCTCTACTTACACCGTTACAGAGAGGAAATAAGGAACTGGCAATTACCATTTGTAATTTATGCCCTGCTGTTCATGTTGAGCTGTGGATGTAACACTTAAACTTTTTTCACTGCTGCTTAGTAACAAGCCTTTCAAAGGAAAAATAGACACGGCTACACTGAATCCATGTTAGACCAAATTTACTTTCCAGATTGAGCTGTGCTATTCCCATGGAAGGGGAAGGATTGTGCCTGCAGTCCTGGGAATCTCTTGAAGTTATGCCTATTGCATCCTCTTACTCTCAGTAGGGAAGACTAGAGGAAGAATCTAGGTCCTGTTGAAAAGGTTTGGGAAGATGATTCATATGCTAAAACTTCATTCTTTGCCTCCCTTGTGATTTTACTGCGTTTTGGGGGGAAGGAACCAGATTGAGAATTATATCATTCAAACCAGACCACCAGAACTGTACCAGTAAATATCCCTGGGTAAACAAGTTTCAAGTTCGCAGGAAGTTGCAAAATTAACAGGTCTTTCTGTGAGATATGAATGTACAGCTAAAGTTACTGAAATATTTTCCTGGGGAAATATGTGCGTGTCAGCCAGTGAACCACAGCGACGGTTGGATTTGTGATCTGGAACTTGACAATGTAGGGATACATGAGTGCATAAAGGATGCTGCGTCCTCTCTGTTGTCACAGCTACCGTATCGTGCTCCTTTGAGGGCTTGGGTGTTGGTTTTTCTTTTTATAAAGTGCCTCGTGTTGAGCTCTATTAGAACTACCACTCCAACCCTCATTTCTTTTTTGGACAGCTGGGGGATTTTATTCTTGGTGATGACTGAAAACCTTTGTCTAAACTCCAACCTAGATTTACTCATTGCTAGGTCATAATTCTTCTTGTCCTTTTTTCACCCTATGAAGAACTCCTCTCCTTTTTGGAACTTACCTCTAATTTTTTTTTCAGAGCAGAAGTGGCCCGCTGTATTTTACATTGCTAAACCAGTTGGTTTCTGCTGCCGAAATACATCAGTCGTCCTAATAACCCTTCTTGTCACCTGCTGTAGTTTTGTGGTACTTAGCTGGATAGTTTCTGTTCGTGATACTCCAAATGAAACCTTCATGTATTGTGCAGTAATGCTCATACTTTCTTGTTTACCATTTTAAAGCAGAAATGGCTCAACTGATGCACCCTTGAATTTCATTTTCCTCTTTGTCATTTCCCCCATCCCCTTCTTTGTGTAAATTGGATTAAGGTGTTATTATAAGAACTACTTGATGAAGATTCTTCAAAAATACAGTCCCACAATACCAAAAAACTCCAGACAAGAAGTCACAGTTGAGGTTTTCACGTTTGGAGTTCTGCAGGATGTCTTTTCATCTTCTCTGGCTACTGGTTAAGGCAATCCTATGGATTTCCTCAACTTAAAGTGAATTAAAATGTGCTGCAGCATTGAGTAGAGAGAAAAGGAGGATACTTTCACATTCTTATTTTATCTACTCATTTGTTGTCTGAGCTTGTCATAAACTACTTGGAGAGTCATTTCCTGTCCCCAGCAGTAGCAGGATCCATCTTCAAAGTCGTTGTTTTCAGCTTTTTTTCTGAGCCAATCTTTCAACCTTTTCTTGCAAGGGTAATCAATTTTCAGTCCATTTAATGCCCTTTTAGTCCTAAAGACTTTTCCTTTCCTCAGAAGAGTCACATGCCTAACATCTCCTACACATGTCCAGGTAGGACCATGCAAACCTTAGGTGATCAGACAGGTAAAAGAACTCAACACATCACGCTTCCTTTCCCTTGTTATCAAGACCGAGGTTTCATTTTCTTTTTGGATAGGCTGTCCATCCCACTTGTCCTGACAAGGCAGTGTACATTTTACGTATTTTCTTTGTGCAGTGCTGCTGCTTGGTTTGCGTGCCAAGTTCCATTGCTTGATGTCAGGCACTGAGGGCACTTCACGCTGTTCAGTCAATGTGGGAAAGCAGCATTTTATTATTACGTGAGAAGTATTGCGTTGTAAGTAATAACTGAGGACATCAATAAGCATTTACAGAATCACAGAATATGAGGAGTTGGAAGGGCCCTGGAAAGCTCCCCCAGTGCAACCCCTGCCAGAGCAGGATCACCAGAGCAGTCACACAGGAACACGGCCAGGGCTTTGGGTGTCTCCACACAAGGAGACTCCACAACCTCTCTGGGCAGCCTGGGCCATGCTCCATAACCCTCACACTGACAAAGTTTGTCCTCATCTTCAGCTTGAACCTCCTGTGCTCCAGCTTGGGACCATTGCCCCTTGTCCTGGCATTGGCCATCCCAGAGCAGAGCCTGGCTCCTTCCTCCTGACACTCGCTCTTCACAAATTTATAAACATTAATTAATTAAATTTATAAACGTTTAATATGTGTCCTCCTAATTATGGAATATATGGTTGCTGATGGAAAAGACAAGTAGCTCTTCCTTTTAACCACTCTTTGGGAGTAATTTATTCCTAATTTGAAGTCTGAAATACCTGTGACTTGAGCTTTGGCTGGAACTCGGGGGAAAAAAAGGAGTTTATGACCTTTGGCAGAAGGGGCAGGCCACTCAGGAGGACTGCAAGGCTGTCATGAGGTTATGCAGGGAAAAAATTAAAGGCCAAAGCCCAACTAGAATTAATTTGGCTACTGCAGTAAAAGACAATTAAGAATGTTTCTACAAAGACATTAGCAACCTAAGGAGGGCTAAGGAGAATCCCCATCTTTTATTGGATGCAGGGGGAGCCATAGTGACAAAGGATAAGGAAAACATTGAGGTACTTAATGCCTGCCTTCCTTTTTGGTACCATCCCAGTTACAAATGACTGATCTCTTCAGAGTTTCTCTTTTGTAAGTGTTACAGGCTTTCTTGTAACCTTGAATCCCCTTTCACCAAGTCTGTTAATTGGGCTGCTATGACAATGAGGTTTGTCTGTAACAACTGTTACAGTTAGCCAAGTCATTTGCCTTTTTCGTCTTTGTTCTTGAGAGGGCAGTGAGCTATGTAGGCCAGATTCTTTGCTGATGAGTGGTTTACTGGTCAGTAAGTTACAGACTATGCTGTCCAGGAGAATAGTATCACAGGCATAAATAAAACTGCTGGGTTTTATTTTGTTTTAGTGTTTATTTTTACTTTGCCATCACATCAGAGGTGTTCTTGAAGTCGTTTTTTTCTGTAGCAGTTTGCACAATCCCATGGGACTATCACCAAGCTAAAGCTGCTCCCTGGCAGCTTTAAATACTAAAGGTACCTTGATTGCACCACTAATACTGACCATGCTGACAGTGTTGGTTTCTTGCTATTTTTTCCAAGGACTGGTTGCCAGAAGCTTCCTAACTAAAAATAAACAGATTTATCATTTTTCCTTGGTTACCTAAGCTCTAAGGATGTCGTTCTTATGAAGAGTAACAGTCATCAAACAGTTATCAACCGCTTTTCCTCTTTGCTTTTGTGTTTTATGTATATAGTGTTGATGATGCAGATAGAGACATGGCATGGTTGAGCTGGAGCAACTGATTAAGCCTTTATCAGCACAGGGAGACAGTCAGGTGTTGCATCTCAGCAAGGAGAGAAGCTTGCCTTGAGCTGGTGTCTTAAATACATCTCTGAGCCAGGGGATACCAAGCTGGAGGAGCTAGGATTTGACTGGTGAGTGAAACAGATCACATGAGGATTCTGGCACTCTCTATATGGTGTGCTGGAAGCAAGCGTGCCAGCAGCCACTGAATTGATAGTATCAGCTTCAGCTGTGGAAAATGTCCCGGACTGATACGTGAGCAGGGAGGCATAGCAGCTCTGGCAGGCAGTGGTGATACTAAAAAGCTTACTAAACCTCTGCAAACTGCTAATAGTGACTGTTTATCTTCAGTCTTG
Source organism: Mesitornis unicolor (assembly GCF_000695765.1). Lineage (NCBI taxonomy): Eukaryota > Metazoa > Chordata > Aves > Mesitornithiformes > Mesitornithidae > Mesitornis > Mesitornis unicolor. The sequence goes on from NW_010173946.1 coordinate 17,651, forward strand.
AAGAGCCACAGACAGCAGAACTGAAAATGCCAAAGGATTATAATATTTTTCAAATGCTGATTGCAGCATTTTGCTGCTTTTATCATCGTAAGTCTATTATCAGAGTCAAGGTAGGTGCCCTTTTTTCAATGACAGTAAATACACAGTGTGCTAGCCAGTAATGCTTTTAGGTTTTGTTCAGAAGTGTTTGTTTTTATAGGATGGTTGGGTATGGTGTGTTTCTGTTCTAATGAACATCTTTAGAATTCACCGTTGTCTCAGTGAGAAGCTTAAACAACTCTCAGTTTTATGAGGCTGAAGCTGACTGTCTTTATGTTTAGACACTAAGTTAAAAATACTCTGGTTTGGGACTTGCTGAAGAGAATTTTCGCCAAGTCTCAAGCTTTTAGAGTTGAACTGATCAGACCACTCGGTTTCTCTAACTTCACCTACTTGCTGAGAATGGGCAGTTGTGCTCAGGAGCTTAGGTTTTTTTAAAGACTTCAGAGAATATTGGACTCGTTTCCTTATATTTTAGAACTTTTTAACTACAAAATGCACAAAATCCTAGAATGGTTTGCGTTGGAAGGAACCTTTAGAGATCGTCTAGCCCAGCCCTCCTGCCATGGGCAAGGACAACTTTCACTTTATGCAAAAATGCACTATAAGCACTGTATGCAAAGAAAAAGCCCTTGTAAACGTTTAGAAGTGTCTAAGTGACTTGGGAATTGAATTGTGATCAGATGGGTTATCTACCAACTTCTGAGGATCTGTGAGCTACACTTAAGCTTTTAAATACTTTAATTTAAGATTTATGCTTGACTTGTTCTTTGAATAACAAAGTGGCAGCTCTGTAAGTCACTGTGTAACGTGTATAGATTTTTCTGCAGCACTTGCAGTGAGGAAGGATGTGAAGGTTGCTATCTTCTGACCTGTCAGCTTTCAAACTGTGGTGGAGGAGACACTTAAAAGTTGGGATCAGCTGCCCCTCTTCTCTCTGCTGCAGTGATTTAGCCTTGTAACTGTCCATTTCTGGAAGTGGACTGTGAGGCTCAGTCTTTTGGGCACACTGAAAAAGTGGCTCTGGTCAGACTCTCAGTTATCACCAGAGTAGAGAGCTAAAGATGCTCTCCTGTTACTGTAGTTAATTTTCATTGTCATTCCAATTTTAAGCATAAGGCTTAACTCTTTTGTTCTAAAACTTTAAAAAATTATACTGGATTTTATTGTTGGCTGTCAGAACAGTTATAAAACCGTTGTTCTTGACCATGCACGCCCTTTGTTTAACTTGGCATGAATTTCTAATACCTAAAATAACGGTGCTGTTGTCATGGCAACTTTCCATTTGGTCTAATCCATATCGTCTCTAGAGAAACTGAAACATTAATAGTGTTTGCTGTATGGAGAGCAAAAAATAAAACCTTTTATGTAGAAACAAATTACAGCTGGGCCCTTTCAAAAATAAGATTCTATTTAAAGAGATTTGCAGCGTTTAAAATAGATTTGAATGCATGTGTTCCAGCATGCAGATTTAGCATTAGTTGAATCTGATGAACTGCTATTTTCAGAAGTTCTGATGGTAGAAAACTGGGCTGCGTTTGCTGACGAGAAAGTGGCACCAGGTACAGAAACAACTGGTGGTCGCATCAAGTGAGGTCTGCACCTTGGGGCCGAATGATGCACGTGCTGTGAAATGCCAAGGTCCAGGGTAGTACAAACAACTGAGCCTAAGCTGTGTTCTTCCTTGATTTCTGAAAACGTACCACTTCAAGCGAAATCAGCTTGTGTCACTAGATGAGATTCCTTCTTAGTTTTAATAGTTTTAATTGTAATGAAATAACAAATTGATCCATAAATAAGAGTGCTGAAGTCTGCAGCTACCTCTGAGAGATTCACATTTTTACTGCACTGAGAGAAATTCATTGTAATTGTCTGATTTAATCTAAAAGAGTACATGGCTGAGCTAAGAGAAGCCTTCTTGTGTCCCAGCAAAGCACAGGAAACAGTGCAGGCCTTGAGCACTCATGTTTTGCTGTACTTAATTTTAGTGTGTGAAATAGGGATCTCAATAGCAAGTGTTTGGTTTGTTTTCCCATACATTAATAGAAAAGAAATGATCGGTGCAGATCTGAACTTGGATCGGCTCATTCTTCAGTCGTAATGCATCAGAGCGTTTTACAAGGCCTTTTGGTTTTAGTAGCTGTTTACAGTTAAGCTCAGCTTTTACATTTGAGGACAATAAAGGGAAACTTCAAGGCAAGGGGTTCCTGTTTGTGGTTAAAAAAAACCAAAACCCAAAGTGAAGAGACAGTTCTAAATTGTGACTTATGCTACTTTCAAGCCAAATTATCATTCTTTAATTTTTGCCTTTTTGTAGAAGTTAAGACTAAATCAGTGATAACTGATGACTTGAAAACTGAAGAAGTCTGAATTAAGAAAGTTACCTTTGGCACAGGACAGTTTTTCAGTGCTAGCCAGCGTGGGTGTCATGATCGGAGGGAAAGACCTTGAAGTTCAAGTATTTTCATTCTTAATTCTCTGCTATGATTCACCCTCAGCTGAAGCTGCATGAAAGGGGAAAGCCACTCAAATTATCAGGACTGCCAAGTTTTAAAACTTCAGGACATTGATCTAGCTCATTACTGGGTAATGTACTAATGCTATGAATGTGGCATGCGTAAGAAGCCTTTTATAAGCAGCTACTCACTGCAAGTGCTCTCTCTTATCTTGGATGAATTGCAAACACTTTTATAGATAGTAGATCTTAATTAATATTTCTTCAGTATGTGATGATCTAAATCTGTTTCACTGGCATCCTCAGGCTTCGTGTATCCAGTTTCAGCACGTATGTGGAGGCAGTTGGGTTTGAGAACGTGAGTTTACAAGTCGTCACCACCCAGCGTTATGGGTCTGCCTTTTTGATGTTAGATTTGCTGTTGTTGGAGAGGGCCAGAGAGGAGAAGACTGACTTATCAAAATCATGTGAAATTTTGTATGGCTCCCCATTGTCTTGCTGCTGAGTTTGAGTTTCAATGAGTCTTATACTATATAACCTTTTTCAATTTCCCATGGTAATTTTATACAGTTGATTAAATTTTCAGTGGAGTACGACCTCTATCATATACAGATAGATAGCAGAAGGACCACTGGTGCTCTGTAAGTGATTCCTGTTTGATGGGAATGGGAACATTCTCCAGCAGATATTTATGCATTTAACTTCTTAGTAATACCTTTCATTTAAGTATTTCTCAGATTAAAACAGGAAAACTACCCAACTTCTAAAATCCTTTTGATTTAGTAGTCAAAATCATTGGGGTCACTGAGTGAGAAGATTAGCATTTGACTAACTCTATACTTAGGGCTTCTCAGGATCCATACTCCAGCAATGAAGCTATCCTCCTAGCTCTGAATGTAGTCACCTAGAAAATGAAGTTGTTGTTATCAGTGTGCGTTGTAGTGCAAGGTGGATGCAGAGTCCGCTAGAATTAATTCCATTACCTTCAGTTAGCATTAGACTGAACTCGACACTAAAAGCCTTTTAAAATTTTCTTCCTCCCAGCAAGTATCTCACTTATTAGTTAATAAAAAATGGCCACTTTTCTGAGAATATCAGGCAGGTTATGTTGTTCACAGTGGCAGACTCAAACCATGCACATGACAGAGTTTATTTGGTGTTAGAGAGCCATCACAGCCACGATGGACATTGTCGTAGTGATTTGTTACCTTTTCATCAGTAACCTCAAATGTTGTCACCTGTTACCTAAACAAGCACACACAAATCTTGTGTCTTGCCTTTGTCCTGTATTAATCTCTCTGATTACTTCAAGATTTCTCTCCTGTATCTTGGCCATGGCACAAGTTTATTTATTATTTGTTCCATGTCTCAACCAACCAATTAAGCCACTACAAAATAAAAATTAAATCTGGCAGAAGTGGCAGTCATCCTCATAAGAGACTTTTATAATCCATTCTGTACCTCCCATCACTTAACACAGCACCCGTTACAGTCCTGAGTGGGCTTTGTGCACTCTGGAAGATGAGAGAAAACTGCCCCTGTGAAGAACATTGTCGCGCTTGCAGTTCAGAATGTCCAAATTAACCAGAAAATGGTTTCCTGAATTTAGAAACTCCCTTTTTCCCATTAGTTCTTTCTCAAAATAACTATTTCAGAAATAACTCTCTGTGTTCTTGTCACTGTAAGCTCTTGGCCAATGCTACTACTTTTGCATACAGGAGAAAACAAGGACTGACAAGAAAGTTTCCAAAGAAAGATGGAGAACGTGGTTCAGCACAGGTATTTTAAATGCCTAGTGCAAGCCTGTTGGTTTTGGTGGCAAATTAGTGGAGTTATAAGTGAAATGAAGTACATTATAATGTGATTTAGTTTTATTTAGAATAAGTGCAAACTGATGTAAGTGTATATTTTCAAATGCCATGTACTCATAGCGTCAGACAGGCAGTCTGATCAGGATCAGAAGAGCACAGGGTTAGAGACTTAAGGGATCTCTGCAGCCAGTGAAGTGTATCTTAATCCAGAATTGGAACTTTGACAAGAAAAGGTTCATTTTCTGTATGAACCAAGTTGATTGCTCTTTAGTGGTTTGGAAATAGAAGAATTTCATTCATGTTTCACTTTTCCAGATGCTTTTAGTGTCCTGTGTCTGTGTATCCTCTCCCTTCTTTCTTGTTTCATATCTTTGTCTTTTTGGTATTTCCGCTCCCTGCCCCAGCATCTCCTCCACATCTTTTGTTGCTTGGTCTTTCTGTTAAATTACTTGGCTAAAAGCTATGTAAATCTCACAAAATGTAAGTTTTTTGCTGAATCACAAAGTATCCCATCTTTCCTCATTTATTTGAAGATTATGTAGGACATAGTGATTTTACAAGGTCAGAAGGTTGTAGTTCAGAGTACATGGTGCACTTAAGCAAACAGAGAGGCCTCCAGTGTTGGAGAAAAGATGAATCTGGGAGAAAGCTGTAATAAACTGATTTAGATACAATACATTTATTAAGAGTTCAGGAAAGGGACTGGCTTGACTTATTTCCTCGATCAGATCACACTTTTCACAAAATGACAGAATATGAGGAGCTGGAAGGGCCCTGGAAAGCTCCCCCAGTGCAACCCCTGCCACAGCAGGATCACCAGAGCAGTCACACAGGAACACGGGCAGGGCTTTGGGTGTCTCCACACAAGGAGACTCCACAACCTCTCTGGGCAGCCTGGGCCATGCTCCATAACCCTCACACTGACAAAGTTTGTCCTCATCTTCAGCTTGAACCTCCTGTGCTCCAGCTTGGGACCATTGCCCCTTGTCCTGGCATTGGCCATCCCAGAGCAGAGCCTGGCTCCTTCCTCCTGACACTGCCCTTTACAAATGGATCCCCAGGAATGAGGGGACCCCTCAGGCTCCTCTGCTCCAAGCTCAAGAGCCCCAGCTCCCTCAGTCGCTCCTCAGCAGGAGATGCTCCACTCCCTCCAGCATCTTTGTGGCCCTGCACTGGACTCTTTCAAGCAAAAGCTGGGCTCTTTCAAGCAAGTTTTCACAGAGCTGTTCTCATTTATCCCTAATCAGTATTTCTGAGGTTTTGTTTTTGTTTTTTTTTTCCTTGAAACCTTCAAGGCAACAGGAAATTGAGTGGTTCCAAAGCTGCCTGTTGGGCTAATTTTAAATACCAGCTGGCAGAGCTGTGCAAAGCACCAGGAAATAATTGAGTTTGGGTGGAAATGTGGCCACCTGTAGTCACATACCTGTAACAGTCCTTGGCTGCGCTTTAAGTAAATAATACTTTGCCAGAAGGAAACAGGGGGGGTGATATGAAATTCCACATTATCGGAACTGAAGGAGAAGATCTAGTGTGACATATTTTGGACCACTTCCAAACTGTGTGTAAACAGTAGAAGCCTTTCCCTCATAACTTTAACTGTTTAAAAAAAATAATGATAATCAAACAAACAAACTTGATCACCTTTGAGGGGAATTAATTACTAACAATTGAGGTAAGCCCTGAAAGCTAGAACGTAGAAGATGCAGTTTGGGGTATATAGGTAGAAAACTGTATGGTTGTCCTCTCAGCTATTTTGATCTTCCATTCGTCCATGGACTTCACTGGACTTGTGACAGATGGGAACTGGAAAAAGGATCCAGTGCCAGGAGGCAACAGAAATAACTGTAGTTTTGTTTACCACTAAGCTCGTACACTAGATTATTCAACACAATTAAAAATTATATTCATCTGATGTGATAAAGTCAGCTAGGATGGTTGACACAAGAGCTTGATTTAGTGAGTCTGCTTTTAGTTTAATGGCCCTGAAGTGGAGATCCTTTGTGAAATGTAATAAACTGGCATGGCATTTATTAAAAACACCACAATAACTGTACTGACTGGAAATTTTTTCCCCCTTCTAAACCCTTGACTTTCTAGGTTTTCCATTGGGTATGTCAGAAGGATTGAAGACTTTTGCTGGAGGTTGATAGTATTGTATTGCTAAATAGTTTTGTATTTTTGTTTTAAAGACCTGTTCACAAATATTCAGCCTGGCAGGAATATCTTAAAATAGCACCAGGTCTGGAAACAATGTGACTAAAATGTGAACAAACAGTTCTGGAAAGCACACACTTTGAGTTCTTTGTAGGTCAGGGAAAGCATCTGTATTTGCAAGAAGTCTTGCTTCTGTATTCCAGGGATCTCTGGCAGGGTTGTTGCTATCTGGAAATCTTAAAGAATTTAAATGGAAAGCTTCCTTATGTTGCTTCAACTGTGTTTTGTTGCAGAATATACCGAAGTCTTTTTAGATTTTTAATTTGTTTCAACCATCCACTGCACTCTCTAACTGCAAATGTAAATTCAAGTTTCTTTCTGTCATTGGGTGGGAGCCAACAAAGTGTCTTGGACAAAGGCATAAACTGCGGACATACTACTAAGTGAAGGTTTGTCACCATGAAGTTAGAGCAAATTTATAGCATGCCATTACTGTCCATTAGCTTTTGGGTGCTATTGGGAAATGAGGCTGAAGTGTCTGCATCACACTGTGTGGAACAGGGCACCTCATCTTTTAAAAGAAAGTCCCTTGACAGAGCTCATTACACTGTTCTGAGCTTACTCTCTTCCTTATTTACAGATTAACATGCTTGTGTTGGCTGTGCCTGGAGTGATTTGTGAGCCCTTACTGCCGTGATGGGAAGTTCAGTGCATGCAGAGATTCTTACAGGACCAGAGGCCTTAGGCACAGAGTTTAGAATAGAAAGGCATAGGCTGGTATGATTACAGACGCTTCATCGGTCACACTTCTCCTTTAGTGGATGTAGGTTGTATAAGAAATCAGTCTCGGCCAACAGAAAACTGCCCAGGAAGACATGCTATTACTAAACTTGCTTACCCAGGCAGTTCCCCCCCCTGTGTATTTTTGGGATTTGTGCTAGCCACAGGAGTTCTTCCACTAAGTTCAGAGTTGCATAAGGGTTATTTAAGCATGTTTGCTTCATCTCAGGAGATGTCTGACCTCTGGCAATCCGAGTATGCTCAGTGTGGTAGACCACGGTGGAGAGGATTTTTAACAAACCAGTAATCATGAATGTTAACAATTTACTTGGTTTGGATTCCTGAAATGTTTTTCTTGTTGTGTTGCTAGATACAATTCAAGTGCAATATGTCTCATTACATTCATTTGAGTAGTGAAAAATCCATTTAACTATCAGAAGAAATTCTAGGTTTCTCTGCTGTATCTGTAACTTTATCAGCCTGGTTTTTTTAAGATAATTTGTGTCACTACAATGGATTAAATGAGTCTGTACGCAAAGACCTATAGCTCTTTTTGTTGACTAAGCATCTGGATCTCCTAAGCAAATGCAGTTACTGCATTGGTATGCTGTAGTCTGTTCCATTTGCAGTCGCTTTGCCTACCACCGAGTACAGTGAGATGCTTTTGGAATGATGCGAACAAATTGTACAGTAGTTTGGGGTTTTTTATGATACCTATTCAGTCAAGACTTCAATACAGTTCACATAAAAGTAGTAGTTCCTCTCAGTAGCAGTCCTTTGTGTGACTTTACAACTGAATGCTGATGTTTAGATTGGAGGGAGTACTTTGAAAGTTCGCCAGCCACTTTCTTGTGCGGTCAGCGGAAAGGTGCTCTTACAAAATCTACTCCCAATTTGCGTGTTCTTCGTTCTACCTTCAGCTTATCTAAATGCTATAATACTTGCTATCATTCTGTAAGATGTAGCAATGAAATGGTTAACTGTTAATTCCAAAATCAATGCCAGGCAGCTTTAAATGGGTACCTGGCCATTTGAGTCGAGAGAGAAAGCTGGCACGCGTGTGCCACCAGTTGTTCAGCAGTGTTAGTCTGATGGGTCACAGGGGTTGGGAGGGGAGGGGGGGATTTGTGGCCTTGCTTGACTATGTTCTGATACTTTGATACGCTTTTGAACTTGAGTTCTCACCAAGCCTACACACAGTAACTTTATCTCTTCACATTGTACGTGGTTTTATGAAAAAGCCCTTGCAGTTAAGGCCTTTTTTTGGTGGCATGGTTTGTTCTGCACAGACCTTTTCTTCTTGTACAGCTTGGAAGGAGTTGATACCTTGACTGTACAGAAGCACAAGGATTTTACTCCTTGTTGAAAGTGATTGTCCATTTTGAACTGTATTTGTATGGATAAATACCACCCTGCTATGGTTCACAGAAGCAAAAAGGTGAAAAGTTACTCTTTACTGAGTTTTTTTTATCTGTTGCCTTCCTGTATAAGCTGCTATGCTCATTTGTGTTTGTCCAAGAGAAGCCTTGGTTTTCTCCGGGAACAGCAGAGAGGAGAATTTATCTCAGAATTTCTCTGGGCTCCCAGCATGTTTAAATAGTCTTGGCAGCAGGATGCCTCTTCTGGCATTATTCCACCAAAAATCTGCTGTCTAGTAATCTGTTGTAATTCAGTCTGCTTGAAATTGCAGGGAAGGTTGTTGAAATAAGTGCTAAATCTGTGCCACCTGCTCCCACGGTTAGGTGCTGTGAGCATTCAGTGCGAGGAAGAAAATGCTACAGAGAGCAGAGTTCGTGGAGAGAACAGGACTGATGGGCGAGCATTCCCAGTTCTTCTTTAAATAATGCATGTGCTGCGTATTTACGTCAGTGTGTCAGTGAAGGGAACGCGGGAGCTTTGGCTCTTATCCAGAGCTAAGAAAACAATCCATAATGCGCTGGGGAAAAACGTTGCGTTTTAGTCTGCTCTCCAGCTGGAGGCCCGTCCCTCTTCTAAAATGTACTTTCTTTTAAGAGAGGATATACTCCGATTCTCTGATTAATGTATAACGTGTTCCCTACGATGAACCTGTTTTGCTTGGGTATCTTAGGCTTTTGAAACTCTTCAGCAACAGTAAAGGTGGGCTGAAGTCCCCAGCCATTGGAGAATGTAAGGAAGTCCACTGAGTGCTTATGAAAGAGTTCGTGACAACTCTTTGGAGAAGTTGCTGCACCTCACTTTGTTAGCAACGCTGCATCCACAGAAGGGCTGATGAGCCACCGTGCTCCAGCATGGAAGCTGTGCTCCAAGAGATGAAGATTGACATTTATTCCAGAAGATCTTACAGTAGTTGTACAGTGGCGGTGGAGATGTCTCGTGTGCTTTTTGTGCTAAGGGACAACAAAAGCTCTTTTTTTCCTTAAAAAGGGAACATTTTGAACATGCAGACTTGACAACTTAATGAAGTAAGACCTTTAAGGTTGAAAATCCACTTCGGCAAACATTTTTTAGTTCAACAGAAATCTTGAGCAGCTGTATGTGTCCAGGTTAGCTTGTCTTGATGCATTTGGAGTGTTCGTAATTAAATGGGTTCAAAGTGGAGGGAAAGAATTGGAAATTGGAATTTTTAACAGGAGGAAGAATATTGGAGCAGGATATTTGGGTCCATTTTTTTTGGGTGTAGTTAGAATTATTATTGGGAAGAGGAAGTAAGAGAAGTGACTTTGTAGGTGTGTCGTTATTAGCTTGGTATACAGACAGAACACTTTGTTCTGTGCAGCGTATAACAATCGCGTTATCTCGCTGAATGCTGGATTTTGTAAATACAATCTGCCGAGCGAAGCCAAGCCAGCCTGCTGAAAGCAGCACCTGCATTCCAGTGGCTAGTGCAGATCATGTGATGGGAGCTATAACCCAGGTAAAATGTTAATCACTAAACTTGGCACAGTTGGAGCTTGTAATCTTTTATTGCAGTTTTCTAGGGAGAGGCAAGTTATGGACAACAGCCCGGAAAAACTGAAGAAGGAGTTAGAGGAAGAGCTGCAGCTGAGCAGCGAAGACTTGCGGAGCCATGCCTGGTACCATGGACGTATTCCTCGGCAGGTACGTGGTCTTTGCGTTGCCAAACGTGCTTTGAGCTTTGATGGAGAAGCAAAATTGTACTAAAGTACTATGCACATCTCTGGATATCTGCGTTAATGTAGTAGAAACATAATGCTTATTCTTAAGAGTATGGTCCTTATCACAGCTTGGCATAAAAGGAGGCTGAGGAAATATTTGGGGCAGACAGTGGTGGAAAATACAGATATTTCAGGATTTGTGTGCTCTGAATATAGGCAGAAACTGAATTTAAGCTTTATAGGAGAGTACTGTGCCCACGTATTATTCAGACACACCGACATTAATTTTGTTCAATATTCTTAACCAAAGTTAAAATGATCTTGTTTCTTTTCTTTTTTTGCACTTGGAGTTTAGGGGAGGAGAAAAAAAATCCCCAACGAAGCCTGTGCAGTAATTTTGAGTTTGATCCTTACAATCGTAGTTAAAAATATTAAAGCTGTCACTGGATTGGAGCTTGGGTTCCCAGGCACCTCCAGCTCCCCCTGCGGGCTCTCTCCTGTGCGTACCTGGCTCTCACCAGAGCTGTGGACTGCCCTTCAAAAATCATGCACGTTCACTGCACTTAAGATTAACTGGTAGAGGTGTAGTTTATGACACGAAAGAACTAACCCAAGAAAGAAATAAGAACGTTTCTCTGGCTCTGCCTAGTACCGTGCAGTGTTCACAAGGAACAAAAATGAAAGCTGCTGTCATTTAAGGTATTAATAAAGGGACAGTTTCTGGAGTCCTGTAGTAATGGCTTCTAAACTGCAGTGTGACTATCTGTTCAGATGCTTGAAACTCTCAAATCCTGAGTCATTGCTTTCCCTTCATGCCTTATTTTCTATTAGCAAACTAGAAGAAATACATATGCAAAAGTGGGTTATGCTTCTGGCTGCTGGGCATTTTCCAAAAAGTCCCTCTAGGTCTTTGCTACTGGATGAGCTCTTAGTTTTAGAATTGGAGACGTCGTTCTTCTACCAGGCTTCATGTTTTGCCATGTATTCCTGGCTTTGTCTGTCCTCCCAGAGCAGCCAAATGAAGTATTTTTAAGAATATTTTGTTGCGATGCGTTGTTTGACTACTTGTCTGATTCTGAAAGTGGTTTTTTTTATAATTCTTTTTCCTCAAAGGTGGCAGAAGGTCTAGTTCAGAGAGATGGAGATTTTCTGATTAGGGATTCTCTCTCCAGTCCTGGGAACTTTGTTCTCACCTGTCAGTGGAAAAATACCTCTCAGCATTTTAAAATCAACAGAACAGTTCTAAGACTCAATGAAGCCTACTGCCGCGTTCAGTATCAGTTTGAACTTGAAAGCTTCGACAGCATCCCCGGCTTAGTAAGATACTACGTTGGGAACCGCACACCAATATCAAAGCAGAGCGGAGCAATTATTTTCCAGCCTATCAACAGGACTGTGCCTCTCAGGTGTCTAGAAGAAAAGTATGGTGTAAGTCCAGTCCGACAAAAAGAGCCAAGTATCCCTGAAGGAAAACCAGAAACTGCAAAAAGGCTGAGTCTAGGTGTATCCAGCATGCAATCTCCGGAGCAGAGCGTACTCAGAGGAAATCTTTTGAGGTACTTTAATTTTGCTGTCCTTATGGAGGGAGATGAGGTAACTCTCTCAGCTCCTGCTGTAGGTGATGTGAATTTTCACTCTGATTTTAGATGGGAGGCTAGGCATGAGGGTTTGCTGATTTTTAGCAAAGGCTTTTTAGGGCTGGATTTTTTAAACTTGCTGATACTGTTAAGAAGATGCAGCCACTTTGTGGTTATGGGGCTTGATCTTTAGAAAATCTAACCTCTATTAAGAAGATAAAATAAGTGGGGATGGATGAAGCCGTGATATAAGTGCCAAGGCTACACACAGTCTTCACTCATCGTATGGCCCAGAGCATGGCCCAGGTTTATGGGGAGGCTCTTACCCCTGATATCTGCATTACCGTAGTGACAAAATAGTGTTTCCTGAATGCCATTTGATTAGCCTAGCAAACAAAAGTAATTCTAGGAGACTGGTAAAATGAGTGCAAGAATCAGATTCTGAAAATGTATTTGGAAATACAACACGTATGTCTGCAGTTCCAAAGGGACTGGTTGCGTAAAGATGGTGATACTTTGGCTCTGGTTCTCCATTTGCACGTTGATGCATTCTGGGCAGAGGGAAGGGATAATTCATTTGACATCTGCAGAGTGAGAGCACATGCAGACTCTGGAAGTACAACAGTGGTGCAACTTGTTCTTCAGTGACTTGGCTTATCTTGACTAGTATAAGACAAAGGATTAAAATAAAATCTTGTTGCTGCTCCAGAGAAGTGTTTCTTTCCGTATTTGACTTCTGCAATCAAAATACCGAGTGTGGGATAATGGATCCTAAAAATCAAATGCTCTGTTAAAAAGTCTCAACAGTTAAAGAAATAGCCACACGAATGCTGCAGGGTCGCACCGATTGCTGTCACAACAGCTGAAGCACCTTTTATTCTTATAAGCTGCCCAAGTGAAAAGCTAACGATCTGTGCCCTGGTTATGATATATTCCAGCAAATTAGACATGTATATTAAGTGTTGAATATATTGATATGTTTTTGTTTACCCTAGAAACAAAGAAAAAAGTGGTAGCCAGCCAGCTAGTTTGGATCATGTTCCGGATAAAAGATTCCCTCTAAAGGCTCACCAGTCAGAGAGCTATCTGCTAACAGGTATGCTTTGGAATTAAACAGTTCACATTGAGACTGTGTGTGCCCAGGTGGTCTGTTCTGTCAGACCAAAGTGAGACTATTGGCTGTTCTGAGGGCTGTGTATACAGGTACATTTAATGGCCAACGTAAGCTGTGTTAGCATGCTGCTTGCTCTTTAAGTCCCTGGAACAGGTATTTTCTTTACAGTGCACCAGCTAGTTCAGTACCTTAGCACACAGCTCAGCAGGATTCCACACCAACAAAATGACAACTGCAGTTTGCATTGAAGTCCTTGTTGTCAGTATTGCATTTCCTCACTTGTGCTTTTCAAGAACTGACTTGTTTCACTCATGTCCTTCTGACAGAGTCTATTAAGTAGAATCCGTGTTTCATGGAAATAACTGGTCACTGCTTTTTCTCAGGATAAAGTATGTAGTGGTGTTCCTCACCAGGAGGAAAGCACTACCATGGCTTTTGTGCTTGGCTCTGTCCTCCTGCCTCTCTCAGTCTCTCTCTCCCCCACATCCTTTTTGCTTTTCATTCCTTTCAGCACATTTGCTGCTGTCTGGTTCCACAGCCACTGTCATTGGCTTCCTCCAGTGATGCAAGGTGTTCCAGCACTTGGATCAGTTGTCAGTCGTAGCTTTTTCTTTTTCAGGTTCCTCAGAGGTTTAAGCAGTTGTTTCCCAACTAACATACGATGTAAGGAAGCTTGCAATGATGCATCTGTTCCCATGTAGACCAATTCTAGTGTTTGACTTCAAAGGCTGCTAGTCATTTTGAATACGGTACCTCTTAAAATTTATAGTGCTTATTGTGGAAAGACTTCTCAAGACAAAGATAATATTAAATATTTGTATAGTGAGACTCTGTTTGAACAGTGGGATGGACAGACATTCATAAGGCAGGTTTCTGTCCACCTGTAATTGAATTGACTGCATTATTGCCATCCATGGCTGCAAAAACTTTTCTTCTGGTACTGTGTCAGTTAACCTGATGAGTGCTGCAGTGCCTTTTGTCATGGGGTCCTCTGAGCAGGTTCTGGTGCTATACTGCTTGTCAGTGGTGACTGGTTGTGATTTGCAGATCTTCTTGTCTGCATAAATCCAGAGCCAGCTGGAAACGAGCAGTAAAGCCCACATGATGCAAGTGGCCACTTTGCTGTAGATATGAGCAAATGCAGCGAGAACTGCAGCTTGGGAATGTCTGATACAGGCTTAAGTCCTGTGTTGGATGCTGAGGTTTGCATACGCAATGAGTACAGGATGAGGCATAAATACACGGAAGTATATGGATGTATTTCTCCGCCTCTTCAAATCAGCTGCTGTTTAGCAAAAAGATTAGCATCCCTGAAATTAATTTCTTCCCTACCTTGTTGCAGGTTCAGGCTTGACTTTGGGAAGCTTTTCTTTCATCTCAAACTTGTCATTCTCAGAAATGACTCATCTTTTATGTGGTGTGGCTGGAAGTTTCTGTTTTTATAGCCTAGATCAGATTACAAAGAAACCTCCTATTCCAAGCCATGGAGACTCTCCAGCCCCGACAGGATAGCCTATGTATGCAGCAGGGACTGGAATTATTGTCAGCATTACCACAGAAGAATATTATAGTGCAGCTGTTCTGTGTATTTGGGATTTTGGGAGCATCCGCAAGTGAACGGAATTTGCTGCCTAGCTCATTCTTCAAAATGCAATTTTGTATACATTTTTGTCAGCAAATAATTGACATAATCTGACAGTATTCTCCCCAAGAAACAGCATTACGAGATGAACCCTGGGATAGGCATCAGGAACCGTATATGTTTTGGCTTTCTAAATTACCATGTTCCCCTGCAGGTTCAAGACATCCATCTCGATTACCTGAAGCAGATGCAGACTCCTGTCCAAGCTCTCCTGCATTTAGAACAGGCAGCGAACCTTCTCTAAGCCCCACAGTCGTTCAGAAGGTCACCTCTGAGTCACAAGTAGGGGAAGCTCTTAGAGGATCAGACAGCCAGCTCTGTCCGAAGCCTCCACCTAAACCCAGCAAAGCATCACTGATGAAGCCCCCAGATTCTCCTTTGGCTTCCCACAGTTCGGAAGGACACTACTGTGAACTGAGCCCTGCCAGAGATCCTGCAGCAACAAAACACCATTTGTGTCAGAAAAACAGCTACGTGGAACATCTGCCACTAAAGGAGCAGGGAACGCACTCATTCAGAAACTCTGAAACAAACTATCTGATCCTGGAAGATGACTCTACAGTGATCCCTGCAGATCCTTTAGAAGCTTCATCTGAGATGGCTGAAGAAGACGGCATCTTTTCTGCACCTGTTTTTGAGACCGAGTCTAGTTTTAAACCAAATGATTTTGAAACCAAACTACTTCCTCCTGAAAACAAGCCACTGGAAACATCAATGTTGAGAAGAATTAAAGAGCTTTTCACCAACAACAACCCCAAGATTATTGCACAGCATATTCTTCGAATGGACTGCAAGGACGAGCAAAATCCAACCAAAACCCAACAAATTAATTTGCTTGCATTTTATTTCATGCTGTGCAAGTTCTTACTTTTTACACAACTGACCTGAAAATATTAATGGGTAGGTTTGCAGCTAATGTAATAAATGTATTGACTTGCTTGCAGGAATTTTTAGGATGGGTTTGGGGTCTTTTTTCCCATTTGAAGAATGAAAATGTTAACAAACCCTTTGGACTCGAGGTCTCTCGCCGTCCTTGATGTTAGACTCAAATTCCCAGTGTTCTGAACATCTTTATAATCTCCTATCAGCTGCTGTGTATCTGTGATTCAGCCTTCTATACTGGAGGAAGAGCTATATGTGCTGTAAACCATTGTGGAATGAACTCCTTGTGACAGGAAATAGCTAATTAGCCTGCAAGGGCAAACAGTAGACAGACATTACCTGCTTGCCATACTGCTGGCTATAATAGAAAACATTCAGTGGAACTTGAGACTCCTAAAACTAGCTGCTTTTCTAGTCTTTGAGTGTCTGTCTTGCAGCTGGGTAGGTGGTGTGGGAAAATAGCTATCAGGACGTTGGCACCTCTTTCCTATGAGGGAACTGCATTGCGAGTGGAATTGTTTAGAAAGGTGTTAAAAACACAACTCAGTTGTTTTTTCGCGATGTAGACTTTGTTCAGCTGACAGGGCTTGGAGATCAGCTATTGGAGCAGAAATAGGGGAAGACGGGAGAAGTCATCTGTGATGTCAATAAAGAAATGCAACTGCACTTGAATCTGCACCAACCCTCCTCTCGCGGTGTAGCGGCGTGTTACCCCTGCCACAGAGCAGCTACAGGAGCAGAGTGTCACAGGCTTTGTTGCTTTTTGGTTGTGGGTTTGTTTTGGTTTGCTTTAAGAGCAGCATGAGAAGCACCACACATGGTTACTTACTGGGCAACTCTATTGCAGACAAGAAAGGAAGTGGGAGTAGCGGTGCTCCAGAAGAAATGTGTCTGTGGTGCTCTGCTAGCGCTGCTGCGCTGCTTCACACCGTAGGTCTGGGAAGGGTGCAGTTCACTGGAGCAGCAGTGGGATGAGTGTGTGTGTGTGGGTGGGTGGGTGCCTGCCAGCTGCTGGGTTCCTGCCAACAGCAAACACAGCTCCTCTCCTCAGTAGCAGTTTTGGCTGCTGCTCAGTGAGGCTTCGTGCAGACAGTGACTCAGGAAACCTTCACTCTTCAACTGCTTGGTCTTCTCAGAAGTAATAGACTGTGGCTTCTTTACTATGGGTCCAAGAGTAGTCACAGCATTCTCTTAACATTTTAGTTGCAAAATTCACCTTCTCGTCCTCCTTCAACCTAAGAACAATAGCCAGAATGCCTTTTAATATGTTGTTAAAGAGTATGTTGCTTGAACGCTTAGGATATGCATGCCTTAAAGGACTAGTGAGGGGTTTTATATATATATTTATATATATAAAACCAATTTAGCTCATTATTAGTCTCCTGATTTTAAATCCTATAAGGTTTGAAATGGGGCCAAGGAGACTGAGCTCGTACAATTAATTAAGAGTCACTGGAGTGTTACAGATTTTTTTGGATTTTGGAGCAAGAACAAGCTGGGACAAGTAGAGAAGTCTGGTTTATCTTCATCTCGCAGTGCTGAGAGCCAATGACTGCCATTCATTGGTAACTTGTTGCATGCTACTGCACTGATAAGGACTGCATGATCCAATGAGATTGGCACGTGAAGTGGGCCAGAAGTGGGCTTTGTACTCAGATCTGTGATAAGGCTGAAGTTCGTAGGTCTTCTCATGTGGCATCGGTAGCTCAGTTTGCCTTTTAAATAATGACATTTCTAACAGTGAAAGAAGCACCCATATGGTAAGTGATGGAGTGGATATCTGCCACTTGCATGCCTGAGAGGGCTTTTTTGTGATGGAGGAGTAGCAATCAGTGTGTTTCCAGGGGCTTCATATCGCTCCTGCATCTCTAGAAGTGAAACAGGTTTCTCAGGTGCTAGATTTTGTACCAGTGGGGCTTGCTGTGTGGCCCAGATTGCTTTCATCTTTTCATAACCAAGAAAACCCTGCTGATGGATGTATCAGAAGTAGCAGGCAGATTGGTTTGTTAAATGTGTCAGTGTGCAGGCCATGAAACCAGCATGAATCTCACATCTTATTAATGTAGTTTGCTTGTAATTAGCATATATAATTGTTACTGATATAACCAGTAGCTAATACTGTATGTTAAAAGCAAAGACATTGGTGAGGGTGTTGGCTTTCACATCCTGCCTGCATTAAGCACTCAACAGTCAGTGATCTCCATAAAGGCCTTTTACTAGTTAATCCTTATGAGGACCCTGCGCAGTTGTTATCTTTTTAGAAATGAGGAAGGTGAAGCAAATCTCTTAGGGCAAAAAAAGCAGTGGCACCCTGACAAGGATCAGGCCAGGAGAGCACTGCGTTTCCTGGAGCTTGTTCCATCTGCAAGTGGAAGACAAGTTTGATAGACTGTTCTGGTCACACTTTATATATATTGTCTGAGGTCTGAATCATGCAAAAACCTATTTTATTGGTCATTTTGTGTAAGGTATTGAATGTGCATAATTCAAGTTTTCCTTAGCTGGACGTATTCTGATGTCGCTTACTTATCTCTGTATGCCCTGCACTAACTTGAAGGACTTCTACATGGCTAGGGCTTTGTTGGTTTTTTTTTTTGAAGTTTCAGAATTCATGCACAAATTGTTGCATTTCACAGGTGGCAAGGATATTGGAAGTTTCTGAAGAGATGAAGAGGATTATGGGAGTGAACTCTGGTCTTGAGCTGATTACCTTGCCCTACGGACATCAACTGCGCCTTGACCTAATTGAAAGGTGAGTGTTGCTGTTACTCAATTCCAGGGCAGATGGCCAGATCAGAGCATTGCTACACTGTGCTCTGTATTTCCTCAAAGAATGCTCTCCTGCACATTTTCTGCATGCATGTGTACAGAAGATAATTTAGTGAGAATGGCGTAAGACTTCTTTTTTGCATAGGAAAAATTCCTTAAGGTCATGGGGGTAACTCCATGCATGTAACACAAGGAAAGGGGATTTGTACTCAAAGTGAGGTCCTTAGAGCTGTTGAATACCCTCAGCTCTCCTTTGGGGCTCAGGTAAACTGAAGTTCAGGGGACCTACAATCCAGCTGAGCATGTTTGTGGAAGAGGTTGAAGGTAGTACCTTCTGCGACTGAGGAAGACGCTAGGGGACCTAGCAAAGTAAAAAATAATCATCAAAGCTTTCTGTAAAACATCTGCACAAGTTAAGGCGGAACAATTAGGGTCTTCTGTCCCTGAGTTAGTTCTTCTGCTTCTTTGATTCAAATTTCAGTAGTTTGGTTGCTGAAATTTAGTGGGGGGGGGGAAGGTCCCAGGATTTGAGTGTGGAGGACAAAGAGAATTGGGGCAATTTTCTCTTAAGTGTTCATTCATTCATTCATTGCTTGAGCAAAATTTTGTATAGCAGTAATAGCTTCGGAAAATTTATTAAATTTAAACACAAATTCAAAGCCAAGGGGTGTGTGTGTGTGTATATATATATATTTATATTCTCCATATAATGGTGTTAGTGCTTTTGATACAAAGATGTTGGTAAGAGTAAATTTGCTGGGCACACCAAGACAGTGAAATATACCTTTGAATTGACCTTCTCTGAACACATGTACAGCATGATGTATTATTAATTTAATAATTTGTAACCAGGAGTATAAATTGTTTCACTTACAGGCACAATACCATGGCAATAGGAATAGCTGTGGATATCCTGGGTTGCACAGGAAATCTAGAAGACAGAGCAGCAACATTAAACAGGATCATCCAAGTCGCAGTGGAGTTGAAGGACTCGCTGGGGGATTTGTATGCATTTTCTGCCATTATGAAAGCACTGGAAATGCCACAGGTAAAAAAAAAAAAAAGTACCTGTTCATGTTTCAAACCATGGCATTGTTTGGTTTATTTAATTTAATTTAATTTAATTTATGTGATTTCTTCAAGACTACAGCACTCATCGGAACAGAAACTTCATCACTAGCACCGTCCTTTTCCTGTGGTCAATAATGAGTGTTCTGTATTTTGTATGAACAGGTCACTAGGTTAGAACAAACCTGGACCTCTCTCAGACATCGTTATACCCAGACTGCCATTATGTATGAAAAACAGCTGAAGCCCTTTAGCAAAGCTTTGCATGAAGGACAAGATGAGTGGAACAGTGAGTATGAGCGACACGTGTTTCTACGTAGCCTTTTAACTCTACCACCACTGATTTCCTGTGTAGGGAGATGAGGCAGCTGCTGTGTCCGTAGCTGTGCATCGTATGTTCAAATGACCATTTGAGCTTGTATAATGCAGTGTAAGACACTGAAATAGAAGGAAACAGTCTGCCAGCCAAACATCAGTATGTGCTCGTACCCATGCAACATTCTGCCCAATCCCACTCCCTTGGTGGAGCAGAAACTGAAACACTGCATCATCTTGCCTCAAAAACAGGGAAAAAAATCATCATCTTCCTCAGAGGAGAGTTACTTCTGGCAGATTTTGCTTTTTTTATTTGTCTTGCCTGTTGGATCAGAGGGTGAATCCTCAAATATAAAGAATGGGTTAGTCGGATAATTCCTCTGATCACATCAGCTGCTCCAAAGGGATGCAATGCGGAGGTAACGTTTCTCTGAACATTTCTCTAACAGAATGGGGAAGAGAAGGAAAACCTTTTAGTCTCCCAGAATTTACTGGAATGACACAGATTGTAAATGTGTTTAAAATCTCTGTGCTACTGTCCAGTAATTCAGAAGAGCCTTCTCCTGTAGCAAATAGTTCTTTCTAACACTGATTTATCTTGGCCTTCTCCCTCAACCAGGTCACTGGAAACTGGTAGGACAGGTGTATCTGAAGCAAGGTGCTAATTTGAAAGATGGAAGACAAATAGTAGTTTCCACCTTTAAAAAGAATCCTGCAGTTACAATACCTTCTTCAATCAGCAGGTTTTATGTCTGATGATGTGATTCCTTACTCTATCCCAGAGACCGTCAGTGCTCCACAGAACAATGTCACGGTGCCACTGCTGATGCCTCTCATTACCTTGATGGAGCGACAAGCTGTTGTTTTTGAAGGCATGGACCTGTGGGAAAGCAGTGACCAAAGCTGCGAAATAACGCTCAAGCACTTGGCCGCAGCTCGTCAGATAGCCCAGAATGCAGAGATGTACAGCTTGACTGCAGAACGCATGCTGGAAGGTAGGGAGCACTGGGAGGAGAAACCGCTGCACATTAACAGAATGCATGGGTTATTCTGAGGAATAAGATCTGTGCCCAAGTGCCACTGAAGTCAGTGCAAGAAATTCTTCTCCCCTCTCATGGGAGCCGAGATTGTAGCAAATGTCCTGCAGGAAAGTCAGTCTGAGGACCTCATCAATAGTGTTTAAAAGCAGACAGTAAATTATTAATCGCTGTAGTTCTCTAGCAAGCAATAGAGCACGCATTTTTGCTAAACATACTCAAAGTTCTCATGATTTAATATTCTGACCCTTCTAGCAACTGAACAGAAGTACAGTAAGGACTGAGGCTAACTGCCTGTCTTCTGTGCAATTTAAAATTCCTACTCTGATTTCTGTGAATTAAACATAAGATACTTTACAGCAGCACAAGATGTGACACTGAGATCATGACTGGTTGCAGCCAGAAACCAGCAACATGTTAATAATATTTTAACTAAAATAGTATTTTATCTTTGTATTTTAAACTTGTATTTCTCTCAACTCTTTCACTGTGTTAATCACCAATTACATTTAAGGTCAAGCTAGAATGACAACTCTAGGCCATTAGAACTGAGCAAAGGACAGCCTGTCACAGCATCCCTAGGGCTCTGTGTGCTACTAGAATGCACAGGGAAAAGATTTTCACTGGTTTTTCACTAGCTTGTTAAAATCGCTGTGTGAAAGAAACCCAGCACACTAAAGCTTATCTTATTTGGAGGGAGTAGAGTTTAAAAGCTGTTTCTTCTGCATGAAAAACTTGCCTGACGGTGATATTGCGGGATTCTTTTTACTTCCTAGGTTTCCAGCCAGATGAAGAGATGAGTGAAATCTTCAAGACAGAATTTCAAATGAGATTGCTCTGGGGCAGCAAAGGAGCACAAGTTAATCAAAACGAAAGATATGAGAAATTCAGCCAGATTTTAACTGCACTTTCCCGAAAACTGGAACCTCCTCCAGTGAAGCAGGTGGAACAATTAAGTATCTAAGACTCCGTAACGCTATTTAAATTATAGACTTGAAATAACCTTAGGCTTTCTTTTGGCAATTTGGTACTGCACAAACCTCTTGCATTTCACGAGGCGTTTAGAACTTTTAACTGCACAATGCACACTTGTTTTAAAACTACTGATTCCTGAACAGATTATTTATTTACTGTGTCAACAAGTCATTTAAAGAACCCTTTAAACAGTTAGGTTATCCCTGTAAGGCAGTCTTACAGCTTTCAGCATTTCCCCACAGTTGCAATGTTTTGATAATGCCTGAGAGTAAGGGCATTGGCATTTTAATATTAAAATGAATCAAATAGTGTAAATAAAATAATAGATTAAATTTGTGACATTGCAGAGACTTTGTTGTATAATATTCCTTTAATGAATATAAAACGGTGTACATAGAATTGTGAATTGAAGAGTATCTTTATGCAAAATAATGTGCATATTTGCAGGTTGCAGAAATGATTCGTTATCCGTGATCACAAGAGAAGGCTCAAATAGCACTGTACCTACAGAAGTAGAAAATCAGTTGTTTATGTGTGGGGACAACTTAACGTTTGGTGTTTTTTAAGACGGCATCTGTAGTACTTTGGCTTTTGCTGGAGCCTGCAAAACAGCTCCACTGCCAGGAATGAATGAAGTGGCAAGAACAAACGATCCAGATAATTAAAATGCTTTCAGATATGAGTAAGTGTGGGTGTATGTATATATTAAACTTGGTTCATTTACTGAGGTGAATCACTTGGGTAAGTAGTATTTTTTTTCTCCTTGGATAAAGGCAAAGCGTAAGCTGTTAGCACTTTTCATAGTAAATCACTGCGCATGGTGTTTATATAAAGAGTGCTTTAGCAGCGAATTCCACTTTGTCACATACAGAACTGGTGTATAAGCAGTATCCTCAGAAGCTGTATAAATATTTAGGCAAGAACTACGGTTGGAGCTGCGTGTGCTTGTTGTCAGTAAGCCTATTTCTGGAGTGAGATGTTACAGCATTTGAAAGTATTTGAGTAGGCCGACAACAAAATCAACACCAAAATGGCATTATCTGCTCCTCCATCTACAGTCATCGCAGAGGTTCTGCCCCGTAACAAGAGATTACAGACCTCGTGCTGAACCTCTCCCTGTCAATCTTAACAGAAGACAAATGGGGAAACTAATTTCTTAGACCATGAAAAGATTTTTTTTTTTATTCCATGAAAATATTCTCAACAGAGAACACTATTTTTAAACAAAGCATTTAACATTTAGGAAATCAACATGTGCACAAAAAGGATTAAAAATTACTGGAAAAATGTAAGATTCTTTAGGACAACTCACATTCAGAATTTTAGAAGAAGTGATTTATAACTAGCTGTGCAAGTACAAATGTCTTTTTTCCTATGTTTAACAACCCTCATACAAGTTGCACTATCCCTCACGAAAGCAACCTGCCTCCAAAGGAAGCAAAGCCTGGTTTTAGAAAAACAAACAGTAGCGTGAAAAGAACGTTGAGTCCTTTACCAGGAAGTGTTATTACAGACCTGCAAGGCTGTTAGCCAGGCAAGCCACAGGCCCTTTAGCAGATAGATAATACACAGATCACATTTCCTCCTTCCCTCTAACTTGAAAATAAAAAAGCACTAGGTTCAAAAAAAAAACCCCAAAAAACAGAACAAAACAAAACAAAAAAACCCCAAACCCCCCAAACCCAAAAAAACTACCTAAGTAGTTTCGTCAGTATTGAGTAATGTCACATTATTATATAAATAACCCTGTATACAAGCTCCAAAAATCTAAACTTTAGAGTTTAATAGCCCCCATGATACACTAGGTCAAGCTGTGTAATAGTGGTATACATAACAAAAGGAATAAACCTCTACACAAGTCACTCAAATTCAGTTTTACTGGTAGTACAGTTCCTAATAACACTGAAATTAAAAAGAATCCAGCACTGCTGCATCCAAATATTGCTTCAGACCCCAGAAAAACAGGATGTTTTCATTGTTGTTTCGTTTCCCCAAACAGCAGGTGGCTGGGTTGACAAGCTTGCTTTGATACAAGTATCCCTCCCTCCAACACCTCTAGTCTAATTCTTATCACCCTACCAAATCAGGTATGATCTACTTATTAATAGAACCACAAAAGGGAGGCAAGACAAGATAAGCAATAGGGGCACTGCAGACAACTATATTTACACGTATAAACATATCCAAATTTCAGTTGTTTACAAGTAAAAGTGCACATAGATCATTACGAAGTATCACTCAAATTTCAACTGGTCCGTACAATGAAGCATCACCTGGAAATGGCCTAGCACTGCGGTAATTCAAATTGGAACTTCATAGTGAAAAAACTAAAAGACGGTTTCCATAAAAATATTTTAAAAAAATATTAAAGTCAAATGAACGAGATACACGTTTCAATGTATAAAATTCATGATGCACCATGTATCCAGTAAAAGCAGAGCTCTAGAAAACACCTACCGTGGCTACCTCAGCAGCTGCAGCACTGCGGAAAGAGCTGAGACACAAAGCCCTTTGTGGGATACTGTCAGTGGTAGTGTTGGCAAACAACAGATTTAGGCACTCTAGTTTAAGGCAGCATTTGAATGGCAAGTGGTTGACTTCTGAAAACAGTCAGTAGCTTGCAGTGGTGAATCTCTCTGGTGGTGTTCCAGGTTTTCAGTGCTCACAACAGGTTACTGAAGTGCTGAAGATGGACCACAGTTCTAGGAGTTTCTCTTGATTGCATTGTAGGCTAGAGCTGAGATGTAGTATTTCCCCAAATCAACACAAATACATTATGGTCTCATCAGTTATGCCAAAAAACTGGAATGTAATGATGGTTGCAGTGGTATAGTTATAGCAGCATACATGGATACTGGGATGAAACTCTAGTGCTGAAGATATTTAAACAAAATGATTTGTTACAAAATAAGACAAGCAATGATGGCCAAGTGTTATGCAGACGTGCCTGACTGTCCTAGGCATGCAGGAAGAGGTTAAGGGCGAGCATGGAGGTGGCACAGGCAGACTGATAACTGATGTATGGTTCTAAATGACTGTCAATTAGAGTAAGTTGGAAAAGAGCGTAACTGAGATAGATAACCAAAACATAGCACAAGCTAAAATACAGTTTGTGCATCTGGGACAACCTAGGACAACAAAAATAAAAGCAATTTTAGGAGCAGTAGCCTTTTTACTGTGGTAATGGAACTCTATTTGCCTGCACAAATTGAAGAGTATGTCATACATCCTTACCTATGTATGGAGATGCTAAGATGTTAGTGACTAATGTATGTCTGCATGCATTCATGCAACTAGCTTTTCCCCTTGGGCCTCCCCGTCTAGTTCCCCACCCCCTCCCACACCCCCCAGCAGCTGCATGTAACCTCCTTCAAGATCTCGCC
Source organism: Mesitornis unicolor (assembly GCF_000695765.1). Taxonomy (NCBI): domain Eukaryota; kingdom Metazoa; phylum Chordata; class Aves; order Mesitornithiformes; family Mesitornithidae; genus Mesitornis; species Mesitornis unicolor. The sequence continues at coordinate 42,750 of NW_010173946.1, forward strand.
CATTTTCTCAGAAACCCGCTTCAGGAACCTGCAGTCCAAGAGGAAAAAGAAAAGAACAAAGTTACTGCAGGCCTTTAGAAGACCGAGGAGCCTGCTCAGTTCTAACAGGCCCTTCTCAGCGGCTACACGTTAGCCTTGTACTGTATTAATTCCACAAACTCGCACGAGAAATAGAGCTTTTTACATTAACTTTTTTTATGCCTAGTAATCAAGTAGTGCGATGCAGTTTCCAATCCTCAGTGATTTAACAGTGAGGGGTAGTACTGTACATTTATGACCTTGATTTCAAACTAAACATGATGCAATTGAAAGACTTCTCTTACAGGCACAGATAAGAACATAAAATCATTCCCTTTTCAGGAGCAGAGAGGTTTAAGTAAGACATCAAGCATTACATGTGGTCTCTTTGTTCAAGGTATCTAGAGTTAAAACAAGGAAGTTGTGTCCAATACACAACATTCGACATTACAAGTACTGAAAAGGAAGGAGAGAGGCAGGTCAGTGGACTTTCTGTCCTTTAATCGTAATGGTTTTTTTTCCTGAGTACTTTTGTTGAGCTTTCAGAATCAGAAAACATTTTCCTGTTAAAGAAGTGAAAGCTGCCAAGTATTTGCTAAGGAAGGAAATTAATAATTTTCAGTAACTGAGTTCAGTTAGTTATTAGAGGAAAAAACCCTCTGGTTTAAGCATCTAGTTTAAGTCATAAAAGTGAGAACAGTAAATCTTAAGAGATCTTTAAGACTAAGTAATTTTTCAGTTCTCTATAAAAACAAAGTCTTCTATAGAACAAACAGGAATCCTGGTCTTTTACAGTTTAATAGCTGAACTGGATTTAGTGCTTTGTAAAGCAGGATCAGTTAAACAAAGCAGAAGGCATTGGTCAAAGTTACAGACCAGTGTAAGATGTATAATTTAACGGGGTCACCTCTGAAAAAAAGCTACAGCAAACTCACCCTGCACACAACAGACCATTACTGACTTTGGATATTCTAATGCTTTCCGTGAACCTGTGTAACTTACTGGTTTTCCACTATTTTCCCTGGGGAATGTACAACTGAAAGCTGCCAGTTTACTGTTAGATATAGGTTACTGCACCTTTGCTGTTTTTCTCTAGCGTTACATCTATATATGATGTTGGCACATAGCCTTCCTCTCCATTATGTCTTCGAGCTCTTGTCCACCCATCTCCTTTGTCCTCCTCAATAATGTACAAGATTTCCCCTTCTTTCATTGCTAGAGTGCCTTCATTATGACCTGAGAAAAAATAAGAGGCAAAGAAGTCTCAGTGTTCAGACAGAATTTCAAGTCATCTTTTTCCCAGGGCAAAGTTTCCAGATTATATGTAAACAGGAAGAACCAAAAATCTGTGCAAGAGAACATATGGTCAGACAGGCTTACAGACAACAACCCAGTCCAATTTGTAAAGCTGAGTATTTGCCAATAGCTGGGCTAATATTTATCTTAAAACAGCACAAGAGTACTGCTCATGATTTGAAGTGATTTAGAAAATATTTCCACTGATCCTATAAGCAACTAGTTGCTCATACACCTCATTTACTTTAAATCACTTTAAATTGTCCTCTCTCTAACAAGTAATCCATGCCTTATAGTCAAGGAATCACAGTGGCCGAGCTAGTTAACCTTACCATCAAATGGATATATTGCCTTGCAATGTCCTATAGCTGGTAATGGATCATCATCTTCAAACTCATCATCAAACTCATTTGGATGTGCGTGTTGCTGCGGTGGGCCTCGAACCTCCTGATTTGCATCATCCGTGTAACTCCCTTCAGGGCTATAATGCAATGACAGGAGCGTGAGGACTCTGAAAGGTCTTGGCTCTGAAACTTGGAACATGCACACACAGCAGAAAGGGCAGACTGTGGATCCCGCTCTAGGAATGCTTGTTAGCAGTTTGTATATTTACTGATCTCATCAATGCTCAGGCTGAGTTCTGCTATAAAAAACAAATGGGAATTTGACATACCTGTCCTTACAGAGCATGGAAAACTGGTGAGCTTTACACAGTGGAAGACAGCTTTAAAAGGCACTGCTATTTAATGAGCGGGTGTTTCAATTAAGACTCTCTATTTGTTTTATTGTTACCATAATGACATGACGTGACCTCTAAAATTCAGAGCCATTAAGATTTTCCTTTGGAAGGACATAAATTTTCAGAGGATAAATAACAACCATCACCCACTGTTAACTATCAAAGAGCTGTACCAATTCTAGCATAACATACAAAAGCAGTAGAGATAAAATAGTGACCTCTCTCTGCCCTGTGTTACAAGGTGGTTGATATCGCTGCTGTGCCTCCTGTCGCTTCTGGCTGCTACTTTACCTTCAACTTCAGAGAGCCAGGCCTTGGGGAAAAAAGACAAACATTGGTGTCAAAGAAAACTTGGCTCTAAACCTGCAAATACCATTTCACAAATGCCCTTAACTGCCTGCAGTTTACTTGTCAGTACACAGCCACACTGACTGCGTACACATGTGAAGTCTCCTAATTACCTTGTGCTTAGCCTATACTCCATACTAACCTTAAGGCCAAAAATAATCTTTAACCACATCTGAATTTCAGAAGAAGTGATTAATAAGAAATTCTTCTGAACAGTTTACATCTTTAATAATGTACATCCTTGTTCTAGCTAGATGAACATACTTGAAAATACAGCATCCCCACAAAAAATTGTATGAGGAGTGCTTTCTAAAATCAAGTATTTACTGGGTGCTGTATTTATAACCCATAAGGCAAACTACAATTTTACCATTCTTTTACATTTTCCAAAGAATTGTTTGAGAGTCTAACCTCATTCTTGTGTATTTCCATCCGAAGACGGTCCATGTTGCTCATAGTCTCAGTTAATTTTGGTTGCAAACTGCCTGGATCACCCATCTGGGGATTTTTTTCATAAACATCCTTCATCTTGATGAGGGCATCTCTAAAATAATACAAAACCCGACAATAATTAGAAAAATTACATACATCAGTACTGCTTCATTAAAGCTAAGATGATGTATATGAGATCCTGACCCATAATTAGACTCTAAGCACAGACATCAGGAAGCCCTGCTCCCCTTTTCCCATTCCATCGTCTCAGCACTTTTGCTGCCTTGCTTGTGTCGTGCACAAGCGCGCAAGGTCTCCAACTGTCAACTCTTCTCTTTCCAGTCTCAGCACTGTTACCCACATTGCTTGTTATACACAATATTCCCAAGCATTCCTAAATATTAATAACATCCTTTTCTTACTGCACTAAGTTGCAGCTCTCCTGCTCAACAGACCTACACATTGGTACTTTTTTTACATGCATGCTTTTAGATCCAATGTTTCCTATGCAATGTTAGGATCAAAATGTGTGTCACAGTAAAGCAGAAGGAAGCACTGCTAACAGAAGCTACATACAATAAACCATGAACTAAGAATTGCTTTGTAATAGCCCGGACAAGCATCTCCTCTCCCAGCTTCTGAGGACACTTTTGGCTTAGGTAAAGGACTCCAAAAGAAACAGAAAGAGCGAGAACCATGACAAAACTCCAAAAAACGCCCTCACTTTTGGTCTGTTTCCTTCTGTAGTTCTCTGTTGAGTTCATCGATTCTCTGTTGCAGTTTCTTGCGTCTCTGCTCTGGAGGGAGGTGGCTGAAGTCTTCTAGTGCAGGGCCCTGCAAGCAGAAATACTGTGAAACAAGAGACAGGCACACACCTGGACAGCTGAACTGACATACCCACACACGGACAGTGGTCACTGGAAGCAGGATGGACCTTCTTAAAAACTCTACTTGACACACAGCTCTAGAAAAGATCGCAACAGAATAAATGCACCTCCTCCTGCCAGATCCTACTCCTCTGAATATTCAAGGCTCTTTCTGCCTTCTGTAACAGTTGGCTCACAGACGTAATTCAAAATTTTTAGACCTTGTTATTTCTCTGAAAAGCTGAGCCATGTATTTCCTATTACATCCACTGCACTTTAAAGCAGGTTTAGAAAGGACAGAAGTCATTACTACAGAGTCATTTCAGTCAGGAAAAAAACAAATCTAAGATGTGTACGTAACAGTAATGTGTATATCATTTATTCCTTCTCTGGGGTGCATGTTCTGTGGTAATTTGGATGGGATCAAAAGGAAAATGCTGTATTTTGGACCTCTGTTACAAAGTAGTATTACAGTTCCCTTCCAGAGTTCAGCACTCATGCTAGAAAACACACCAAAACGTACAAAGTTCTGATGCATTTTACCTAAACTAGTTCATAGAGCACAGAAAAAGCCTTTACAGCATCAAAATTTTGACTTAAGTTTGTTAATCTGAATCAAAACTTTCTTAAAAATTCCAAGTCACCTTTTTCATTATAAAAAATAATGCTTCAGGGATGGGAAAAAAACCCCTCCTACTTTCCAAACTTCTTTTTAATTTCTTTTCTTAAAAATAAAACCCACCACCACCACAACCACCACCCCTTAAGACCACCTATTTTTATGAGTCCAAACCCACAAAGCTTTGCCTGTAAACTTATGCCAAGATTACAAAGAGGATGGAAGTGTGAACTTGGGTGTGAAAAGCATGGGAAGAGATTTTTAAGTATCTTGCGAGTTTGCTGTGAAAACTCTGGTGACAGACGCTGAGAGTGTTAAGAAGGAAATCCGATACACATCTTAATAACAGAAAGTTAAGTCACATCATTTGTGTCCCTGCTGCCTAAGATAGCTGGTTTTCACGCAAGAAACCCACTTGCCATTGCAGTGACCCTGCAGGGAGGCAAACCGAACTGAGAGCACTTCTGTCAGGAAGAGACTTGACAGTGCAGATTCTGACACAGGCAGCCCTGGGCTCAGGTGCCAAGGTTCTATACCCGCCCCCTTAAGAGCTTCTTGCTCCTCAACTTCTTGGATGTTTTCCACTAGTAAAATCATAATCTCACGGCTTTTTAAGAAGGGAACACAAGACACCATATAAGGAGAGAAATCAAGATAAATAAAGCACAAGTGTTTCTTTCTGGAGCTAAAAAAAAAATTATACACATCCTTTTGGGTGCTTTTCCACTACAAAGAAACAAAAAGAGTCGCATCCTCTGCAGCACTCTTCCTTACAGGGCAGTCACAGAGTGCCCTACAGCAGTAATCACAGCAGAGGTCCTTTGGTGAAGTTTTACTGATTTACAGTGCAAAACAACAATCCTGATTAAGGTGTGGTTTTCATTCAATAGATCAGCTTCCTAATACTCCTAAGCACAAAGGATCACCTCCTCTGCAACCTGTCGGGGTTAAATGCAAATGAGTAAATTTTGTGGCATTCCATATTTCTCCTTTACGTGACGTTTGTAATCTTTTCATATACAATTTTCCTGACAAAGAGAAACCACTGAGTATTTAACGGACACAAACTGGAACACAGGAGGTTCCACTTCAATTGGAGAAGAAACTTCTTCTCAGTGAGGGTGACAGAGCCCTGGCCCAGGCTGCCCAGAGAGGTTGTGGAGTCTCCTTCTCTGCAGACATTCAAAACCCGCCTGGACGCCTTCCTGTGTAACCTCATCTGGGTGTTCCTGCTCCGGCAGGGGGATTGGACTGGATGAGCTTTGGAGGTCCCTTCCAATCCCTAACGGTCTGGGATTCTGTGATTTCCATCGTGATGAACTCGTGGATACTGGTCAGCTCTCAAGTTCCAAAATCATGGGTTCGGTTGCAGCCAGATCACAAGGCTCGTTATCTGACATTAAGCATGGATGGTTAAGAAGACTGTGTATATGAGTGGAAAATCTGGAGATGTATTTCAGCACCTGACTCAAAGCAGTTATGATATGGAAACACTTTCAAAAGGTTACTTTCATGCTATCTTAGCAGAAGTACAGCAGACAGATCAGCACGCGGGCTTACCGTCTTCACCGACCACTGCACAGTTCATTTGAAAACAGAAAGAAACGGGAAATTATTCACATGCAACGACCAGTTACGAAAATGCTTAATACCTAAAAAATACATCTTTTAAATACTACTTAAAGATTAAAATTTTAATTTCTAAAAAAAAAATACATTTTACTATAAGCACAAGAAAAGCAAAATACAATAATGAGAAATGCAGTTCTGCTTTTAAAAATTACTGATTTAAAAAATTACTACTAGGTGATAACGGGTAATTAACTCTCAAAATTCTCATACACGCCTTCATTAAACTACTTCTGAATTTCAGTTTTTGAATAATATGCTAAAGAATTTCTATTGTAGGAGAAGAAACAAACACACAGCCAACACTGCACGAAATAGCAGAATTTGATGATGATGAAGGACTGGTCAGCCATATGCAATTAATTTGTTAATTACCGCTAACGATCCACTACCATCACTAATGCAGCAGAACTACAGTAAACAAAGATGTCATTCAAGTTTGGGAGTTAGCAATTTCACTTTCTGAAAACAGCATCTGGGTCATTGCTGCTACCCTAGGAATGTTTTAAACCAGATGAAAACACAGACATTTAAAGAGTAAAGACCTGATCTTCAGAGGAAGCAAACAGAACATGGGATGCCAGGTGTCGTATCTTGGGTTTAACGGTCACAGCTTTTTGAAGCTCAACCATGCTTCCAATGACTTTGGATAACCCTTTCCAGAGCAACACCAAGCAACCTGAAGATCTGCATCTCTGACATTTATGACCTTCAGCACTCGGCTGTTGACTGGGGCGCACACACAGCATTTGAATTTCTAGCAAGTAGGAAAGTAAAGCACCTCCACGAATGATACTTGAGTAGAAACCTCCCTAAGTCCAAGGATGGAAAATGGCTATGGAATAAATTTCTTGTTTCCTCTAAAGTCTTCCAGGAAAACACAAGTAAAATTTATGTGTCACTGTTGGCGATGCATCTGCTTAAGCATCGAGTGGCATTGAGCAAAGACCTCTCGTAAGCACTGACGCTATCTGGAAATGCTGCCATTTCAGAGGAGAATAAGCAGCATGTGACAGCATGATATTAACACAACTTACACTTGCAGACTTTTTCCAAGAACCTATTCTCCAGCTGCTGTTTGCTGCTTTCGCTATACGTCACGCTAGGAAAATCTACCGCATGAAGCACAGAACGAGGGCAGCCTGGTTCTGTGATCTCCAGTGCCTTGAGTGAAATCTTGTGCATTAAGCAGGGCACGTTTAACAAAATAACCAGCGTGGTTGCTGTCTGTCCATGCCAACTCATGGATAAATCTCAACAGGAGCAGAAGGGAATTCACTACATTTGATAGTTCTGCATGTCAGTACCACTTGGACAGCATTTTCCAAGGACAAAACTGTGCAAAACAGCATCATGTACTAGCAACTATTAAGCACTGAATCAAGATATATTATAAAGACTGATGAATGAGATAAAAAAAACCTGTTAGAATTAACAGTATACATTTAAGTTGAAAAGGCACTCAATATGTGATAATGGGGTGTCTGTTAAAATGCTTGCAAGGAATTTCAAAAGATTTAAAAATTAAATGTTCATCCTGAAGATTTACAGGGATTAACTATTAGATGTTGTGGGGTATTCGAGTTAATCCAGATTAGTAAGATACCAGTGATCCTTGCTCACTTTACAGAGTACTATTCTATATCAAATTCATTCACTTTTACAACATGAACAGTGGATTGTCAGAATGAAATAAATAAATGAACATACGGTTTCATTAGGATTCGGTCATTGTTAGGAGATGATGTTTTGCTTTGGGAAGAGGTTCTAGAACTACCAATATGACAAGGGGCTCATTTGTGAGCTGGGCGTCAATGCATTCAGTGACCACCAGCAAGGCAGTGTAAGCAAACCCTGTGCCTAACGCAGTCAGCTCCTCCCTGAGTACCAAAGAAGGACCATTCTTCATGGCCTGAAGTGACTCAGGGAAAGGAGAAACTGTCTTCCATAAATACTTAAGAGAACCACATGAATCTTCTAAAAATCAGTGGTGGTAGAAAGGGTATTTCCAACATACCTGGAGGCCTGAAATATGGTTGAAGTGTTAAGTCATATTTCAGAAAGATTGCAAGGGAGCCTCTAAATCATTAACTTCACTGCAATAGAACACTGTTGTACTTTGATCTCCACGTTATGGTATCAGTAGTCAACTGTTCTTGATGCACGTGGGACAGCAAGGCAATTTTGGTTTCAAAGATCAGAAAATCATGAATTATGTATCATCAAATGCCTCAAATTGTCTGGTTATTTGGATCAATAAATATCATGAAACAGACAAACTGGGCAGCTTATGTTTCACTGACATAACAGGAAAGTGCCAGTACATTTATCACTAGTACTGTAAATGTTGCTAGGAAACCACTTAACATGTCCTTTGTCGTCTTCCAAACAAATTCTATTTGCAGAATATGCCACTATTAATTAGTAATGAACTGAGAAATCTCAGAAGGTGGCACCTGGTAGTAATCTTTGAATAATTTTACCTAAAAGAACCTTGGACAACAAGAACAATTCATCAATCAGAAAATGCAGTAAAATTAGAAAGTTTCAAAAATCAGTATTTCGAAATCTGCAAGCGCTGTGTGCTACAGCGTTTCATGTACAAAATAAATGAAATCTCTCCCTTCTTAGTTCAGTGGCTCACAATTAACTCCTATTTTGCTTCAATTAAAAGTCAGCAAATAAGACACCTGATCTGTCTGATGCTTTTCGCGGTGACTATACACCCAATGATAAATTACTGCAAAAATACGTTACATGATGGTAGGAAAACATTTGTGAATGTGAACAATGATGAAGAAAGGTATCAAACACATGCTGAGCACCCTCTTTATAACACCTTTCTTTCGGCACAAGTATTTAGAATGAGATAAAAGAGTTCTTTTTATTTTGCTTTATTTTGAACCCGTTGGTAACTTCTGTATAACACCAAGTACCCTGAAGATGACCTTAGAGCTGAAGAGTTACTTTGAACAAAGCAAGCCTTATAATGAGGGTGAAGAGCATCAGAAAAGCCACATCACAAACACACTGTTCATAGCCCATCATGCATTTCAACTTGTTATCAAACTTACCCCTCTTTTGAGGCTTCTGAAAGAAGGAATTCTGGGCTTCCCTGTTTTTATGTCACTCATGCAATAATGCACTGGTTCAATGGAGAATATGGGATACTGGGACCCATTAGGAGTACTGGATGTGTATAAACTAGTAGGGGTTAGGGGTGGGGATTGTGGCTAATGTGGAAATAAAGAAAGCAATAAATAAGCCAAATGTTCAAAGTGATTTTAAAATGAAAATTCTGTCTTACAAAAATAAAGTTTCCATCCAACACAAACAGCTTGTAACGTCCCAGACACATTTACACTCTAACTGTACTGGTTTTAAAAGGTTTCTGTCACGAATTCATCTTCAGAGTTATCGGTTGGTACAGTGAATGAAGGAGTATTCAAAAAAGCTTTGGACTCAACACTTCCACGAGACATAGTGAGATCCCCAAGTTGTTTTCTCTTTTCTTAAAACAGCAAGTTCTGCTTTTCCCAGCTTTAGTTACAGCCATTCTGGAAGCTTGTGCATTCCTGTCACTGTTTCTTCCTACCTTTTGTAAGCTCAAACAGAAATAGCAGCTACTTCTATGGAGAGGGACTAAACCAAAAAGTGCGCTCAGTCTCTGGAGTCAAGCTGCACTGCCACCATGGCTGCCTGGCGTTGTTCAGTAGCAGCATCGTGACAACTTCCTCCACCTTCCTCCTCCCCTTTTCTTCAAATGGCTTCTCTCACTTTCTGTCTCTCACACCTCTGCTGCTTTTTCCCAGTTTGATTTTTTCTGTAGCATCTGCTCTGCTGCACAACTCCCTTTCCAAAAGACTTTTATGTCTTTGGCAATATCAGTATCTGGAAGTCAAGACCGGCCATAGTTTCAGCTAAATGAAGGCCCATGAATACCCCAGCTACAATAGATCAGGATCTTTTTCTATTAGCTGATTTAGGAATATCCTTTAAAATCTGTAAATAGTATTTGGAATTCAATATGTATCTCCTGGTACTTTGCTTCCAGTTGCTCTTTTGTAGAGCACCCCTCCATCCTCCCCAAAAAAGGTGAAAAAAGGGACATAATCTTCCATTCCCTCCAGGTCCCTAAGGAAGAGGTGCATGCAGGTGTACACGTGTATGTTTAGCTGTGATTCCATCCAGCAAACAGTGAGGCCGACTCTGAATGCTACGTACACAGCAAATGAACTGGGAAGAAGTAAGAGTAGG
>NW_010173946.1:52984-54466 GCF_000695765.1 Mesitornis unicolor
GTCCTGCCCACTGTCACCGTAGCAAGGAATTTCTTACAACTACGGTAAATGCCCAGATCCGGACTAAAACTCCATGCGGGTTTCCATAGCTTCTCTCTCCAAACTTCTCAGACGTCTTGTTTGTCAAACTGGTAACCCTGATCTCATTTCAGACCAGGCTGACTCTCACCCACCTCTGCAGCTAAGTGCAATAAACGTGCTAATGTAGGAATGCATTTAAACTATTATCAACCATTCATTGTACTGCATGAAAAGTAAACAATCAGTTTTCATTTTAACACATCCTATACTGAGGAGGGGGAAAAAAATCAGCTAGATCCTCTCTTTTTGTAAAGATCTGCTTTCATGGAATACTATGAAGTGGAAAATAAATCCTACCACTAACAAGCTCTGAGAATAGCTTCCTATAACAAATGGCAGAATCTGACTTGGAGCATTAAAGCAACCTCATAGAAATTTGTGGGAATCGTTAAAATGACTAACTGATGTGCTCCAGTACTAAATAAAGACCTAGCATAAAATTTAAATATGTATATACTTCATTATTCATTTATATAGCTAATGCATGTACTGGTAATCTTTTTTGTTGATCCGTGAAGGAATCTTGCACAGAAAGTGTTGACTGAATTTCATAAAATACTACAAGAAAGGAGTAATTTCTCTGCTTTTAGAGCATAGAAATATTTTTACCTATTCCATAGTAATATTTCTCCTGTGTGGAGCTCCAACAGTATGTTTTATCAAATCTCAGAAGCTTTCAGAACTAGCAGCAGGTATAATAAAAAGCTATACAACACTCCTGTATATAAATATCTACAAAATGTGACATTTAGGAGGGGACTGCTTTTTGCAGTGTAAAAGAGAGCTCTGAAGTCTGCCTGATTTCAAGGCGTACCCCCCTCCTCTTATTTCTACATTCACAATTAACACATTTGCACTGCAGAAATGTTACAGAAACGGGAAGCGACTTTTATCAAATCGGGCACAAATCACTAGAAGAAAGACTGGACAACCTCCCTCAGTAATAACTTGATTTTTAACCTTCAGATCTCCTTACACCCATTTTAAAAGACAGCGGCAGGCAAGGGGAAGGTTATTTTAAAATGAATAAATGGCTGCTTCCATGCACTCTAGATCTTCACAGTTTAACTTCCCAAATAGTAATTTCTTAATTGTTACCTTTGGCTTCTTTCCAAACAGCCACAGCTTTCCTTTAGCCTTGCTCACTGTTGTTTTTGAATCAATTCGCATTCCTTCCTGCTTTGGCGTACTGATGGTTCCATCAGAGATAGTTCTGTAAATATTCTGACTGTAATCTTCAAATGGAAAATCTCCAGGAGGTTCAAAACCGGATTTGAAGCAGTCTATCACTAGTTGAGAGTCCTAAACATAGCACATTAAGGAGTTTAAAAAGCAAAACAAGCAAAGCCATCAAGAACCAAAGAAAGAAAAATACAGAGAGATAAATTTTCCCTTTCTTTG